>NC_054557.1:14174394-14474394 GCF_017654505.1 Polyodon spathula | reverse complement strand
GAACATCGTTAGTGCAGCCCTTTAATTGAACGAGCTGCTGAAAAACAACACCGAGATATTAGAACAGTCTGTCTACTTCACTGGCTGTTTATCCGATCGGTTTCATTAATGACTGTAATGAACTCTTAGAAGAAAGAAAGTGTTTGTACTCCACACTTGACTAACACAGAGAAGGTTCAGAACAATATTACTGTAGCACGAACTGTTGGGGTGTAGTAATAGATGGACAGGATAATATATTGAGTCGGATTTAGGGTTCTGATTGCTCAGATAGCCTCTACATGGTGTACTGAGTGGTCGAGTATTGTGGAAGTCTACATGTCCCCATATAAAGACTAGAAGAGAGTTTTTTTTTTTAGTCCATCTTTCTATAAGGTTGCCATGCATAAAAGGGTTAAAAATCAACAGGATTCGTTTTCTGACCAGCTGGATGGCTTGACTGAGACATTGCTCTGTTTTCAAGCCCTGTGCATTCTACAGGATGTTCCATAAGGCATCCTAGGCATCATTGTTAATATCGATTGTCTCTCCACAGTATTTCTTTCAGGTGTGAAATGTCTTTGAGCAAAGAGGGACGAATTCAGATCATTCTGCTGTGTGGGGCAGATAGTCAGTGGGATGAGGCACACCCTAATCATTTTGAAATATGTTGCTACCTATAATGCCTGACTTGGGAATACTCTTTATTACAAACTTAGAATCCACTTTTATTGGTTCAGGTATGTTTTTTTGCATCACTTCAGTGTTTGCATGTACTGTATTAGTATTGTGTAATTGGACACAGTTGGGACAGTTAGCTAGGGACAGCATGGTGGCGTGGTGGTTAGCACTGCTGCCTCACAGTGCCTGGGTTCGATTCAGGCCTAGGCGTCTGTCTGTGTGGAGTTTGCATGTTCTCCCTGTGTTTGCGTGTTCTCCCTGTGTTTGCCTGTTCTCCCTGTGTTTGCGTGTTCTCCCTGTGTTTGCCTGTTCTCCCTGTGTTTGCGTAGGTTTTCTCTGGGTGCTCCGGTTTCCTCCCACGGTCCAAAGACATGCTGTTAAGCTTGATTGGTCATTCTAAATTGCCGTGTGTGGTGCCCTGTCTTGCACCCTGTGTTTGCCAGGTTAGGGTCCAGTTGGTGGTTAATGATAATGGATGGACAGGTAACTCTGAAAACAGAAATAATCATTCCTGTTAAAGCAGTGTACTGTTGACAGTGTTAATGAATCACCTGTGAGCTTCTCACCACTCTCCTTGCTGCCCCTTTACCTTACACACACATCCCTTTTCTGGTAACTGTAGCCCCCTTCTTTGGTAAAGACTTCGAGTGTATTTTAATGATCTAATCAGTGGTGCATCTAAACTCTATTTTAAACCCACTTGTGTTTTCCCCAGGCTAATCAACTGACCTCTTTATAAAACAATAAAACACAATAGAACTGCAGTTGAAATATATGTCTGTTGTTTTAGATGGTGGTATTGTAACTCCAGCAGTTTGGATCTTTTTGTTTTCCCATGTGGAAAGAGAACATGAGAGTTTTGGGTAAGTGCCCACAGGACTTGGAAGCAGGACAGCCTAGTCTTCAAGCTTTCCTTCCACTCCCAGCTAGTATATTATAGACCTGTGAGTAACTCCCCACTGTACTAACAGATCCACACAGTCCTTTTGAGCCTCATTTAGACTTTGAACTCCTTTTACAACTTCATGTTCTCGCAAATCTTCAAACAGCACCTCACTTAGATAGCACAGAGCTCTCCCTTTCCTTTAACCTTTCCCACAGTTCTAGCTGAATTGAAGTTTGCTTTGGGTTGGGATAAAGCAAATGTAATTCTTGAAATATGGAAATGAATTACACATGTTCACAGAAATGAAACCCTAACCGTTTGGAGTTCCACAGAAATCCACTGTGTTCGGCCCCAAATTGGAAGACGGATTTTAAGACATGATTTTCCTAAAAACAGCCATTCTTAGAAAATTGCTCATGGACTTGGAGCAGAATTCAGTTAACTTCAACTTGGAAAAATCAGTTTAGGGGAATTACAATATAAATGTATAAACGGAGAGAATGTTGAGAGGGATGAATAAAACAATGTAAATATATTCCCTGTCCTCTCTATTGCGAATTGGGGTTTTCCTAAGAAACTTTCTATAAGCTCTACTTTTCATCCCAGACCAGCTATATAAAAAAGAACCTGGATACTGTGGCTAAACTCGTTTCTTCTTTATGTTGAT
This sequence comes from Polyodon spathula, assembly GCF_017654505.1. NCBI lineage: Eukaryota > Metazoa > Chordata > Actinopteri > Acipenseriformes > Polyodontidae > Polyodon > Polyodon spathula. The sequence continues at coordinate 14,472,181 of NC_054557.1, read as the reverse complement.
GATCTTTACTTTGATTCTAATGAGAGTTTAACTTAGCACTTGTCTGGTGGCCTAAATTTGTAATTGCCATATTGTATTGTATTTGTTTCTCAAGAGTTTGAATGTTTAAAGGGAAGGGCACATGTACACTATCTGCACATTCTCTCCAATGAGGAGGTCGCTCTGCCCCCATACTTAATTAAAATGCAGCCATATATCTTGTAAGAAGCTGACAGCCTATGCTTCTTGTCTGTAATTGATGTCGGTGCGGAATGCAGCAAAGAGTCTCTCTCAAGCAAAGATGCCTGTTTAGTTTTCCAATGAAAAGAATGTGCGCTTCTTGTAAGTAATTGGGAGCACGGGGTGTAAAAGAGAGCAATCACAAGAAAGTGGCAGCTTCTCTTAGGTTTCACTTGTTCTGGAAGGAACACTCAGGGGTGCCACACAAGCTAATGTAATCATTTACACAAGACTTACGCTAAATAAATGTCTGGCCCCCATCCAAAAGGACAGCCAGAGCCCATTACGTTTCAGAAGATTGTGTGGAAAGCTTGCAGCGGCCTCTGTTTGTCTTTCATTTCTTCTCATGTCTGACCCCCTGACCCTGAAAGAGTTTTCTTTACACTGAGCAGGTTTGCGTTTTGCTAAATGCAATTTCTAACTGACAACATTGCAACCCACCCCCTCACCTTTACTAACTGTACGGCCGGGAGTGGTGCTTAACCCTTTCCAGCTTGGGCTCTCTAACACAGTATTTTTGTAAAGCTTCACAATAAAAGCTTACACGCTGATGTGAGTTTAGACACAATGGAAACTTTAGTAATGCTGAAACACTTTAATACAAAACTGGCTGATAGATTTTATTATATTGCCTAAATAAACCCCTTAGAAAAGCTTACCACTATATTTTTGTAGCTTTATCATGCTTGTTGCTTGTTGCTTGTCTACCATAGTTAACCTGATTTGCCAGGTTCATTAATATGCTTTACCATACCTTGCTATTCTTTACATGCTTGTCTATGCTTTACCATGCTTTCACACTTTGCTATGCTGTTACCATGATACACTGTCATAAGGGATCAGGCTGCCCAGAATATTATAATAGGAACACTGTAAAAATAAAAAGGGTTTATAGTCTCAAGACTTTAGGTTGCAATGTATTTTGTTTTGCATTAGGGAAAGGTTTGCATTATCCTTGGGTAATGCAGCAGTTTTAAACTGGTAGTTAAAATTCTTCATTCAGCTAACATTTAGGATTTGAAAAAATGCCAGCCCCCCCCCCCCCTTTTTTTCTTTTCCTTCAAAGTGAGTACACATGTTCTGGAACATACTGCGTGGGAAAGAGATATAAGAGGATCCACTGGCGAATTGGTAATCCATATGCACTTATTAACGCCCCACATGACTTTAAAAATGTCGCAGGCTGCTGCCAAGACTTCAGCACCTTTCTCTAGAGAATGATCAGGGGCTGATTTCTCATTCATTAAAAATATTTACATTCCAGACAGAATTAGCTCTGTGCAGGCTGAGTGGTGGTTACCACGTCAACCTCGCACTAGGAACTAAGGCTTTACCTTCTTTCATATCCTGGAGTGGGTGTGAACTTCCCAGAGCAGTAAATTAGTCTGCTTACTGGGGTTAACTCTCGCAGGGCCAGGTCCCTCAGAAACAAAGGGGCCGGCCTGCCCTCTCCAGGCCAGGATTAGGAAGCCTCGCGGATATTTAATTATCAGCCTGTGCTGTGTGTGACAGGAAGCCGAGCTCAGAGCATGCCAAGGACTCTCTGTTCACTCTTTAATACACTCTCTATGAGACTCACCTCACTCACGTGGTAACCGCTTTTGTTTTGTAGAGGCGGTGTTCAAAAGTTTCTCTGACTTTTTCCTTAAGTTGTCCTGTCTCTTTGGGCTACCCAAACACCGAAGTACAATTCGCTCCATTTTGTCGTAATAGAAAAAAAAAATATTAATGTTGCAAAACTAGAAACAAACACCCTGAGTGCACCCAATCAGACACACAAACGAGCTGCTCATTTAACCCCTTCAGGTACACGAGCAATCAAGCGAGTCAATCGAGCATTCTTCTTAAAGCACATTTGAGATAGACTCAAGTATCACCAGGAGGAAACTGACAATTTGGAAGAGCAGATCCAGTCTTTCACCACGTGTTAAACACAGTTTCCTGCACCTCATTGCAGAAATAAGAAAGAAAGCAGCATTGTATTTGTGGGAGACACATGTCATTTTTTGCCTTAAAGGGTTAACATCAGGCCCTTTGCTGAAAGTGTAAAAATGGCAAGGATAAAGAAACAGCGAGGATTTCTTTTAGAAATTTATAACAGGGTTATAAATGTTGAACACAGGGAAAGGAGAGCTGCAGATTGATTTGTCTTCTTAATAACGGGATCAGGGAATCTTTGCTTTGTTTTTAATTAATATATACAGTGATGTGGCGGCGTGGGTCCATTAGCAGCTGTAATTATCTTAGCAGCGGCCTAACTAAAACACCGCCGTGACTCTGTAGCGAAGCGCCGGTAATGTTAATGTGTTGCAATCACATCAAAAGCAATTGTAATTTAAAATGAAATAAAAGTCTGCGTGCATCACTTTAGATCAAAGACCCCGAACACAGCCTAAACGCAATTGGAATGTTTATTTTGTACAATGGTCCATAACTGCATTTATGTGATCTAAAAGCTTTGCTGAAGCCTGGATAATATTACGGGTATATATAATTCTGTGTTGGCTCATTACTTTCCTCTGAGAGCAAAAATCATTTGATATTCACTTCCTACCTAAACTATTTCCCATTATACACAAACATGCTCTGCCTTGAAATGGTTTCTATATGTTAATTCTGTGGAGCAGAGAGCGGAGGCAGGGTGTGGCTCTGAGTTAATGTTACTTTTACTTTTCCTTTCTAATGTTTCTTTGCATTTCTCTTCTATTGTGTCCTTAATAATGAGCCAGGGATGCAAAACATTGAATATGGGACTTGTACATAACAGGATTTGTACATAGCACACAGTGCCACCGCTGGTCATAATAGAAACTTTCTTTAATTGGGATTAGTGTAAAAAATATGCAGAAGAGAGGAACAAGGCTCCTACCTTACAGAAAATCAGGACATAAGTTAATAGTTAGTATTGTCGCTATTTTGCCTTCTCATTGAAATCAGGGAGTGGGCTCAGCTAGCTGATATGTGCTGTGTGTCTGAAAGGAAAGAGAATTGGAACTGTTATGTTTGGTTTCCTCAGTGTTACAGGCGATCCAGTCGCGCTGAAGGGGGAAATATCAGCTTGTAATTGGCTTGTAATTGAGTCTTGTGATTATGTCAGTAATTGGGAAGACAGCTTGTAGGTTAGTGAGTATGAAAAGTGGAACGGTCAGACAGGGATGGTCCTGATTTGATGGTAATCACTGAGATCTTTCACTATGCAGCGCGATTGACTCGCCTGTAGGAAGCTGATGCAACCTCAGAAAGGAGAAAGAGAAAGGATGCCAACAAAAGCTCTTCAGTTATGTTGACACCAAGTATTATGCTGTAAAGTCAAAATATGTGTGTGGCATTGAGGTGCCGGTGCACTGCAGATTAAGATTGATGGAGGCCATGGAGAGGTTCCCGCAGTACGGGTGCCTGCCCTATGTTTACATGAACCTACTTCAGTCCTCTCTGTGTGCTGAAGTAAGTGTCTAATGCCTTTTAAAGAAGACAGCTTCCTAAATGGATGGGGAAGGGGAGCTCCAGTGACGGCAGATGGCCGATAAGAAAGAATAGTAAATAGTTTTAATTACTGCGTAATGCAAAGAGAGGGGGAGAGTGCTAGCAAGCTGCCATTTTGGCCCCCGGATTGGAGCTACTGGAGTCCAATTTGTCTGCAAGGCAGCATGTGTCGCTCTGACGCTCAGGGGAGCTTTTAAAAGAAAAACTGAAAAATATTAATTGCTTTTCTCATCTGCCCCTGTCCGTCTTTACCACCGTCTCTCCAGCTTTTTTTTTCAAAGTCCAAGGGAATCGTTTTGAAATGGGAATCATGCAAATGAGTATTTTAGCTATTCATTTGTTTTACAGTGAACACTTGGTGCACAAACAGCCTGCAGCTTTGAATGAATTAAAGCCAGGAGACGCAGGGGACCAGCTTGCTTGATGCACGCCTGTCTCTCCACACCGAGGTGACCTGCCCAGCAACATGGAAACACTAGAATAGCAGCGCACATTTCTATGCAAATAGGCGTCAATACCAATCATATTAATGCAATATTTCCCCCCTGAACTAATCATCATGAAATGAGTTTTAGTACATTCAGGAGCCCTGCTATAATGCAGTATATCCATATGCATGAAATTGCCTGAGTTAATGCAGGCTAGGAAATGCCTGTGTTACAATGAATGGTTCGAATTGCACACAGTAATGTTATTTTCCATTAAATTGGGATTGTTTTTACATTACTGAGGAGTCTGGCCCCACAGCAATATGTTGTAAATTGCAATGTATGGATAATTAAGCAGTAATCCTGAACATTAAAACATGCTTATTTTTGTTGCCTGGCTGGCTATCTTCTTTTATGTGGAGCGAGAAGCAGCATCACTAAAACTGGAACGCAGGATCCCTGGCAGCATTAGCTTCAAGTACTATAGCATTTGGTATAGGAATGAATGCGCTAATTATTGAGACTCTGTTAATTGACAGTGCTGGAGATGGAGAGTCGGTAGCACCTTCCATATACTCAACTTAGCAAACCTTATTAAGGTTTAATTCTGCTGTGCCTGTCCCTACTTTAGCAAACCAAAAGTACCCCATGAATCCACTCTCAAGTTTAGCAGAAGTAGATCAGAGACCAGTGAAAATAATACCATTTCTAGTGTAATAACAAGTTACTTTTGCAATTACACAATTATTGGAAAACCAATAATGAAATGTAGCAAAGAGAATGTTAATATCCTGCTTTGAATTTTAAAACTGCATTATACATAATTAGTTATTAAAGCAAATGCATCTTCTCTGCACACTGTGTCATTAATTTTACACAGAAGCAAATTTCATGCTAATGACACAACACCATTTAAAATACTTCTTTCACTAACAACTTTTTGTTTCATTTTACAGCTTAATAAACATAATAGATTTGTTGTGTCCTTTTAGGCCAGCTAAATATTATATTGATTTGTCTCATTACATTGCATATGCTACTTGAATCCATATTTTTTCCCCTGCGTTATTAAGAAGAAATTAGTTGCCTCAATAAAGTCTAAAGGTCCGTCTTTAGCCCTTAATAACTTACCCGCATAATTGTTTCACAGTTTGAGCCTTTTTTTTATTTTGTAAATTAATCTGTAAGAGGCTAATTTATTGTCGTTAGCGTGAAAAGGAAAAACACCAGCAGTACATTTGAAATAACTGAAAGGAACATTACTATTTCAATTAGAATTAGAATTTGGATTTTTACATTAGCATGTTGGTTGTGTATTTTAGAAGCAATGATTTGTCTTCCGTATAAAAGATTCCTGTGGTGTACTATCATAGTAAAAGCATAGCAAAGTGTACTTTATTTTATTATATATATATATATATATATATATATATATATATATATATATATATATATATATATATCAATTTAGGATGATCAACCAAAGCTGTGTCTTCACTTATATGCAGGACTGGTAGTTTATTAGCATTATTTCTCAATAATCTCTATGGAATGGATTTCAAATGGATGTAAGGAATTTAAAATATAAGAGGGATTCTTGTCCAGCCTTGCAGGGTTTTGCAATAGAAATGAAAGGGTGAGCTGGGTCTAGTAGCTACAATCACTTTTGTTTCATTTTAATTGGGCAATATTTCAGTCTGCCAAATGAATAGCTGTAATATAATGATTTAACGCTCGTCTGTGTTTTATATAACCTGAAGGGCTTATGCGACTCTTAGAGGGTCCCAGAACATTCTGTATGGAACCAAGCCATATTGAGCTATAGTATCCAGGATTCTAGATTCTAGATTCTCTACTGAGAATGCACAGATCATCCAACAGACAGAACAGCTAGACAGATGATTCTGAAAGTGCAAGCAGAACAAACCAACCTTCTAGGTGTGTATCCATAAACCTGGTTAACCCCTGTTTCTAATTAACCTCTTTGCCAGATATAATCAATGAGATTCCATTGGCATTCTCTCATGTGTGTTTAACGAGGGCTGTACCATAAGGAACTGTGCTGGTTTCTCTACACATAAGAGGGTGTTGGTCTGCTAATGAAGAACACAACATTTCACCGCCCTGAATTAATTGCAAAAAATTGCATGTTAAATATATCATTAAGGAGTGGCAGGACAAGGTATAATTTAGGTGATGAAAAGGTGATACCATGGGTAGTGGAATGTAAACAAACACATTCTACCTTAATAAACATGCTAATTTGAGGCTATAATATTATGGAGGAGAGTATCTGTCATGCATTGGCTAATACTGTGGTCCTCATCCTTCACTGGAGCCGTCTCCTGACAGCTCTCTGCATGGGGCAAATAGAACATCTTAACGTGCTTGATGATGCCCTTGGGGCGAAGACACCCGCTCATGAAATGAGTTTGGGAAACGTGATAAAAGGATAATCTTGCATAAATGAGCCAATATCATCATAACCTACATAGAGAGCAAAGAGACTTGATTATTCAAAAGTTATGTGCGCTTGATGTAAAGTCAGAGAGGCTAGAGGCAGCAGTGACCCTTCTCCTGATTCAGTCTCTGTTGTGACGATTTTTCTTCTGCGCTTCCCCCTTGGTATTCAAATACATTCTCGGTATAAATATTCTGAATGTGGGAAAGGCTTGTCCAACAGCCTTGGTAGGACATCAAAGTTCATTTCTTAGAGAAACTTATTACCAGTTAAGGCCTGCATGTTCTTCTTTATCCTGTGTTTAATGAAGCCCAGTGATTCACAGATGCACACCCGCCTCATCCACATTTCCCTTCACACAGGCTGAGGTGGTTAACGAGATATCTTTTTCCTTATCCTTGACTCACACATGCCAAGCAGTATGTGTTTTCTGTACTTTGCTAGCATAAATGACTTCCACGTTCTTTTATAACAACAGAAATTGTCACAGGTAGTAATTGTTATTCGATTGTCTTGCTTTCAATGAAACTGCACTGCCATTGCCCCCTTGATAACGTTTATTCATAAGCTGCGGGTTTACCTCACCAAGGTCCATTGGAACTCCTTTTAAGAGCAAGCCAATGTGTGTGTTTAAGTAGTTCATCATATTGAAATGGAATACAGTGCCGTCTGTGTGTGTTTCAAATGTAAAGCTGGCCCTAGAAAGGGTGACATCACTGTGGAGAAATGCTGGGCATTGCCAATCCCTTGCTCTTCAGGAAAGGTCAGAGGTCAGCCATATTGCTGACAGCTTTTCTTGAGGACGCTTGTGTACAGTTGTGGAGGATTTACTTTGCATTTCAGTGAAACCCATTCTAGCAACCCTGACCTGATCTCTTCCATTTCAAAGTTTGCACCAGTGGTTTAAAAAGGAACAAAAAAACCCAAAACATTACTGGTAGAAAACTACAAATCTGCAGAGCTAGTTCCTTGAGATTTAAGAAGGTCAACTCTTTCATAATGGGACATTCGTTGGCTTATACAAGCAGGCAGGTGCACAGCTGGGCAGGAGCAAACAGACAGCACTGAGGTGACTGGAGCGTGAAATGCAGTCCAGTCATTGTACAGACAAACATGCAGTTTCTTTCTTTCCTTTTTAGAAGACAGTCCTCTGTCATGCTGTTACAGTAAACATCAGATGAACAACAAAGCAGCAGTTGTACATGACCCTTTAACAAAAGCAATGAACCCTCAATGCAAGAGAGAGCATGCAGTCGGAATTGCTATCCGCATCATTACATGCATAACATTCTTTTGATGGCAATGCTCTGAAAAGCCATATGTAACCCACTTCCATGCCCTTTAAACCTCATTAGTACTATTTTACAACATTTACTACCTCACGCTATTGATTTCTCCATCCTATTACTCCCATTCAGTGACACTGATCCATAAACAAGGAAATTATCATCAGGGCTATTGAAATTCCCTGACTGCGCCAGGCAGATTGTCATGGGATCAGTGTGTGGATCCTACACGTTGAGTATCGGGGGAGACCAGGAAGGGGGGGCGGGGGTTAGCACAAAAGACACATTATTGGTTTTCAGTGGCTCAGACTCTTTTGAAAACACCCAGATATGCAGATAGGATCTGCTTGTACTGGGAATGTAGTTCTGTGTGCTGAAGGGAGGTATGGTGATTAGACAACAGGGATCAATTTCACATTTCCAAAACTGAGTGCATCAGTTTGGGAACCACTGTCTGCAAGGTTCACAGAGCGACTCTTTAAATGTGAAGAGCTGGATTCTATTTACTCTGTATTTTCATTAGCACAATTTGTATCTGGAAGGAAAAAAAAAAAAAACCATCTTAACCCTACTTACTAGTTCCTGGGTTAAAAGCCTTAGTTGTTTATATCTGGTTTGGATGCATTTGTTCTTTCAGAAAAATAATGTGCTAAACAGATTTTGAGAAAATAACTTGCTTGTGCTTGAAAGCCTCAGAGGGAGTATTTTGTTGTAATGAGGCTTAAACTTTCATAGCGTGACTTGTGTGTTTCAGAATGCAATATCTTAAAGAAGTCTATAACTAAGGCAGACAGATGACTTTTCATTAAATATCATTGCAGACACAAATGCAGCATAATTGGTCAGCTTGTTTTAATTATCCAAATTCAGTCACTCCTTAGGGCATAATTTCAAAATCTTAAATGGCATGCAAATTGAAACTGGATTCCAAGAAATGACCAAGTTAGCATAAATCTTTGTTGCATTTCATCTATAATTGTTTTTGATTCCAAAACGACGGCCATACTTTCCTCTCTGTTTTTGTGAAGGGATGCCAGGGCTGTATGGAAAGCTATTTCCAAGAAACCGTCAAGTCTTAAGTAATGCAGGGGACCGGTAAACAACGAGAGAGACTGGGCTGACTGCAGTGAAACTGGGCTGACTACAGGAAACGAGAAGATCTTGTTACTGCAGAGCTAGAAACTGAGAGTGATTGGAATTACGAAAGCTGCCCCCTAGCTCACCCGTAATGATAATTGTTTAATTGCTCTTTAATGGGTTTCGTTAGCTGTGACAGTATTTTAATGAAGCTAGGGATTTGGAAAGGCTGTTTTGTCCATCTAAAGGCCCAGTGTTTTAAATCTGGAAAGATGCGATACGCATTGCTTCTTCTTTTTTTTCTTTTATGACCTGTAATTAAAGAATGTAATTCCACCCAAGAATGGGTTTCCAGGCAATTGACTTCACAAAAGGGTGTGTCTTGTTCTGTAAACTTTAAAAAAGCCATTTATGAAATTGCTTCTGCGAGTGGATCATTTTATTTTTGTTGTGCATGTTAACGATGGCTGCATGTCACAAGCATGTGGCGGTGGTTGTCATCGGTGCACCTCAGTCACTTACTGAGGAGTGATATCCCACGTCAGCACACTGCTGTAGATTTCCTAAAACAGGAATGTCTTTGCTTTGATGCTTTGAAGAGACAGTCTGAGATTTCAGGACAACGCTGCTTTACCCAGATCTACACATTTTGAATTATTCACAATACAATTAGACTGGGGATTAGCACTGTGGGTTGCTGCTACCCTGTCGTAATCATTGCAGCCCTTTAAAACACAGAGACATCCACCAGTCTACAAAGGTTAATCATTTACACTGGCAGTTACCAGCGCTTGAATTCCTTTATATTGTCTCACCTGCAGAGAGCAGCATTATCCTTAACATGTTGCATTAGTAATGCAAATAATAAGTGGGGTTAAATCTAATCTAAACAATTACAGTAAATATCCCACAGCAAGCAATTGAAGAGCAGTGACTACAGCTGCCTCGTACTAAAACAAACGAACTGAGCCAACACAGAAACCCTAATCATATTAATATCTGCTATTTCTATATGAGCAACAGTTTTAATGATGCCAGTCCTGGGGTCCGGGTGTTCAGTTATGGTGCAGATGAAAAAAACAAAAGAACACAAGAAAAGAAAAGAAAAGAACAAGCTTATGTTTTCATGAGTGTCCGTGTCCTGAGCCTGGGGGTGAACGCAGATCACCAGCTATGTTTTTAAGAAGAATATGACATGAGCTATTCACATCACCAGCGGTGTTTTTAGGAAGAATATGACATGTGCTATTCACATCACCAGCGGTGTTTTTAGGAAGAATATGACATGTGCTATTCACATCACCAGCGGTGTTTTTAGGAAGAATATGACATGTGCTATTCACATCACCAGCGGTGTTTTTAGGAAGAATATGACATGTGCTATTCACATCACCATCGGTGTTTTTAGGAAGAATATGACATGTGCTATTCGGAGGTAGCGGGAGATCCTGATTTGCGCTTTGTAAAGAGGCCAATTCCAGCCAATCTAAAACAAAGGAAGTAACCTAATGAAGCTCCCCTGACCTGAACCAGTCCGCATTGTCCCTAATAAACGGCTCTTGTGTTGTTTAAACATTCTCCTGTCAAAACTGAATGATTCTGAAACAGAAAGGACCTTGCAGAGATTTGGCTGGAGCGCTTTGTGTAATTAATGGTTCAGTTCCCAGAGTGAGACAATGATGGATCTTTGTGAGCCAGACTCCATGGGCTGCCCTAATTCAACAACCCAGTTACACTTGTCACCCGCACTTCAGGCTATATCAACAAGCCTGCAGGACTAACGAGAAAGTGACCTTATAGGGGACAGGATCCCAGCCATGAATTTGTTCTTTGTATTCTTTTCAGCAGTCTTTCTGTGACACACACACACACCCACACACAGACACCCACACGCAGACACACACAGACACATACACGTAGACACACAAACACAGACACATGCACACAGACACACACACGCACTAGCAGGACAGGCTACACTGTTAACATTTCCAGTAGGTGTAACCATGCTTGCTAAGATAATAAGAAGCTAAATCTATGTAGTTAATTTACATCTAAGTGTATTTAAACTTTAAAATGTGGACTTAGATAAACTAATGAATTTGGCGTTTTGTAAACGTTGGGGAACAGTTTTAGGTCACAGGGATTCTGCCCAATAAAAAGACAGTATAAGCTATTATATTAAGTAAACATTTAAGTTCATATAATTATATTGAAGATGAGAAGATCCCATAGGACTGTCACTCAATGGGGGATTTGTTCCCCATAACCCTGCTCTATAAAAACAGATTCATACTGGAGGATATTGCTTTCTTCACTGAAAAAGCTCAGAATGTATAACCACAGGAAAATATACAGCAGTTATATTTCCTGTTAAACAAGCAGGAATTGGACTTTTGTTTCTGTTCCCCTGCGCAGCGGCAGCGACTCAACCTCTCTGTCTTGTCCATGCCCAGTCCAGAGATCATCCAGGGCGATAATCAAGTCAAGCAAGATCCGCACTTCAAAGAGGGGTGACAGCAGGAGCAACAGGCAGACCACCCTTCCTGTGGGATTCAGCCCAGACGCAAAAACAAAGGTTTGTCATAGATATGAGATCGTCTGAGGCCCTTTCGCCAACTCCACCAGCCCTGGAAGGAAAGATACGGTGCAGAAGCCTGTCCCTCAGGCACATGCAGTACAATGGCAGGCTGTCATCCGATCCTGTCAGCAGGTATCCAGATCATGGGACGGTCCGGCAGAGGCGCTTCAGCAGGGCTCAGATCAGATTACAATGAACCACTTTGAAGAAGGTCCCACATTTGCCATCAAGTACGCTACTGGTCAAACCCTGACTGATATATACTCAATCAAGGCTAAATACTTTTTATTCTGATTTGGCGATGAAAACAAATGATAAGGTTGAGGGCTGGATTGTCAAAGCTATTTACTCCACATATCGTCATTAGCACAATTTTTTTCCAAAAGGAAAGAAAAGCCAATTAAATGTCTAAAAGAAACAAGAAATGACTGAGTACTTAATTTTAGTGTCTGAATGAAAAAGTCTGAGCTGTTTATTTCAGGTTTGGTCATTTTACATGGTATCTGAAAGGCAAGAAGCACTGCTGCACACTGTTAAAGTGGTTAATGTTTCCAAACTTCAGATAAATTACCTGGCAATGTATTTCAGGGCATCTTCAGGTTTTATTAAGCTCAAGGTGTTTTTCTTTTTTCAGAATGGTTCTTATGACACTTCGAAGTCCAATGCTTTGTGATTTGCCCCTTAGAGCAGTAATAGAGGTTCGTCAGTGGCACGTCATTAGAGACCTTATTAAGTTTTAATATTGTGAAATTATTTTCATTATCATTCTGAAACCACTGGCAGCTGACAATCCCACGGTGTCTCATGCAGAGTGATTGGACCCCTTCCAGCCTCCAGCCACTGTGTTAATCCAGTGCACAGCAAAAACAATCCGCATAGTTTGCATAGTTACATGTAATAACCTTATAAAGGACTTACAACTGATTGCACTACTCAGCTTTAGGAGGTACTCCATCAAATGACCCCCCCCCCCCCCCCCCCTCTTTTTTTCCGCCTGCACTTTCTCTAGCGTAATGTTTCCAGCGCAGAGTAAATATAACAGGAGCCAGGACTGCGTACCTGCTCTGCAGACCAGGGTTCTCTCTTTCAGCAGCCTCTTACTCTCCCTGAGAATTACATCAATTACAGCTCAGTGATGCAGGAGTCACGGCATTCTTCATGCTGCCTCTACACTGATGGGGAATGGATTATACGTGATGTATAATCAATGGTTATGGGGATAACTGGCCAAATATTCATCTTTTATAGTGATTGTATAGAGTGTTGGTTTAATTGTTCGTTTAGGTATATATGTACCTTTGGTCAATATGCATTGACCAAACTGCATGTACCAGCTGACCAATGTAAAATGAAGCCCAGTTAAGAAAGTCCCCTTAGAAGAGTAATAAAGCAAAAGCATGGTAAAGAGACACAGGCAAGCACTGCAAAGCACAGAGAGGTCTGGTAAGGCATATTACAAAACACTGCAAAACCAGGGTGAACTCTGGGGAAGGCACAGTATAACCACGGGAAGAGAATGGAAAAGGTGTAAAAATACCGTGTTAAACTTTTCATAAGGGTCGCTTCAGCTGTGTTTCCTTCCCAAAAGATACAAGCTGTGTGCGGTCAATTTGTAAAGCTACCACAAGCCCCAGGAGCACAAGACTTCTTTTTTCTTGCCTTCTGTTTAAAACCCTCTCTGACCATAGTAAACGTTTATCAAAGCTCTTAAAATGAAATAAAAATGTTCTGTAATTTGAACCCTAATCACACATAGCACACACACTGTCATGCAGCTGGAGTTCAATTTACATTCCAAACTGTCTCCTGTTTTTTTTTTTTTTTGCAAGGAACTTGTGAGAACTCTGCTGCTTATCTTAGCCTGTAAAAGCTAGAATTTTTAGGAGTAGGATACTATTAATTCTAAAAGGAATATATTCTCATTCCCTGTTTTAATTTTATTAATGCCGTTACTCCGCTGCTTTCCAAGACCACTATGTGATGTCATATCCCTACACTGCAAACCAGTTACTCAAATCTGGAAAATGAAACACTTCCCCGTTTCTACCACTAGGTGGAGCCGGTCATTGAGAATTGGCTCCAAAAGAACCAAGCAAATGTTGTAAAAGAACACTCAGCTTTTTTTTCCTTCAAAGCATATGAGGTGATTGTTAAAAAACTCAAGGCACTTAGTACTTGGGTTATATTGCCTGAGGAAAGTGTGTTAAGAAAAGGTGTGTATGCACCACATTCCATGTACATTATATAGGAACTGTGAGCCAAAAAGTAATTTTGCTAAACATGTTTTTACTACATTTCTGAGTATTTACAAGGAGTTGTTAGTAAGTGTTAATACCATGTGGCGAATCTTCTACCCTGTTTTCCCACTTTATTATACTGTATGATTATATATGATCAATATAAAACAGCCCTGAAAGAGCCTGCTAAGCACCTTAATGAGCCACAATGCAATCAGCATGCTCCGATGTGCTCTTCTGCTCTTGCAGCATCCTTCCCATTCTACAAGCAGCTGGAACGGGGACAGAACTTTTTGCACCAATAAAGTGATGTATCAAATAATGTAGAAACAGGGCAATAGGACTGGGAGTTTCTATACCATTCACATTGAAGTCATATAACATGAGCTTGTATTCACTCTCTGCACTTCTTATAATGAAACCCTCAGTCAGGTGCAAGCGCGTCTTTGAAAGTGTCCTGTGTTAAGCAGAGATGGAAATTAGACTCCTATTGCATAGCAGTTTTGCTCATTCCATGTCTTGCTAGAAGCTTGATTAGTCACCGTCTATAGGTAACAAGCGCAGGTGTGTTTTCCTAGTAAAACCAGGAATGGATCAAACTGCTATGCAACGAGAGTCTGATTTCCATCCCTAGTTATCTGAATGCTGAATGTTAAGTTGCTTTTCTTCTGAACCGCGGTATGCTGTTTTTTTTATCTGCCCTGTGTCAGGAAGGCATGTGATGTTCTAGTAAGTTTAACTAATAGTTTAGTAAGTCTCATACAAACCTATGTCTAATAGACAGCAATTGCAATTAAACAGAAAGCAGAAAGAAAAAATGTAATTTAAAACGTGAAAAAAGTACACAGAACGCAGTCTAGTCATAAAGTATTTATTCCATTTCCTTTGGAAATGATGACAGTCCTCCAGTGAATGTTTTTATTGTTATTCATCATCTTTCGAGAGAGTTAGACAGCCCTGAAATACAACCTTAATAACAGCGCCAAAAGAGAAAGTGCAGATTTAAAGAACCCCTTCGTGGGTCAGGTTTCACTCGCTGCCTGGGGTGCTCTCCGCATGTGTTTCTCATAGAGGCCTTTGCTGTGTTGTAGCAAACTTTTAAAACCTCTAAAAACGTCCCTCGTTGAAGTTACCCAGAAAGAGCATTTTATAAAGATATCCTGGTCGCCGTGCCGCCTGTATGCCTTTCCTAAGCACCTGAAACATTTTCTTAAGGCAGTAATCTCTGTTGATTGGTTATAAACAATATATAAACGCTATGCCCAGATGCAGGCAGTTTCATTCTTTACTGCAAGCATTAGGACTGCTCTGCGGAAACCGAGAGCTCAGTGGATATTTCAGCCAGCGTGTTGCATTGTTAAATATCCAGAACTATAAAGCTCACACTAGCGGTGGATTTAGAAACACTATAAAAGAAATCTAGACAACTCAATAACAAAAGCTTTCTCTATAAGTCTTTCTCAGTCTTCAGTGCTGAAGTGAATGTCGATTCATATACGTCACTGGGTAATCTGGTCTCCCAACTAAGTGGTAAAGTGTGAAGGATCTCTTAATGGTCCCATTACAAAGAATGTGTGTCTGCTGATTAAAGTTATGTGAACCAAAATGCATTTTATATATATATATATATATATATATATATATATATATATATATATATATATATAATAAAATCTCCAAGGAGTTAATAGCAAACCCCTGCTTCTTTCCTCCAGAGCAGTTTACATTGAAATGGGTTCTCCTGATTTACTGGCATGGATGGAAATAAGACTCCTATTTCATAGCAGTGTCATCCATTCCAGGCTTTAATGCATGCTTGATTAGCCCCAGTGTATAGGTAACATGCTCAGGTGTGTCTTATAAAACTAGGAATGGGGGGGGGGGGCAGCTTTCTCAGCTCTCTGTTGTGGTTTCCTTACTCTGCTGGAACCAAAGCAAATCTGAGCAGCTGCTTTTCACCTGCAGTAAACCTGCCAGTAGGAGCCACTGTAGAGCAGGGAGTTCAGGTAAAACTATAAGGAGTAGACAAATGTTTTGTCTGATAAAGGAAGAAGGCATTATGCTCAAGTATTTAAGAAAGGGTCAAAACAGCAGACTGATCCAATAGTCCAGGAAAGAAAACTCCACTCAGAAGTTAGTTTACTTTCTGTTACATAGAGATGAAAGAATACATTTTCAGATTGCTTTCTCTGTTAATTTTATATATATATATATATATATATATATATATATATATATATATATATATATATACACACACACACACACACACACACACACACACACACACACAGGCCCAGAGCGCTCTCATTTGCAGCCACTAGCACGCATTTCAGTAACCACACAGCCATGTCTTTACTTACTTCGAGTCTAGATGGAATGCGCATGTGTGTAGCTGGGCTGTGGAATAATAACCCTTAATATACCCCCTTCCAGTATCTGAAGCTGAATGTAATCCTTCATGGTTAATTTCCTTTCATCCTTCGTAAATCATTATTAGACCTGTGCGGATGGACAGAAAGTATAAGCACCTGTTGTTCATGGTGTCAGAGCTGCAGCGCGAGTTATCTGCGGGGCACGAAAGGAACTGGAGCTTCCACTCTGCACAGCGGACTGTGAAATCAGAAACAGCTTGCCGTGGCTTTGAAAGGGGGCTCATTCGGAGAAGTTATTTACAAATGTTACACTGTGCTCCCGAACGTGCAATTGTTTCAGCAAGAACCTGCCAATCAGATTGCCAGCCAGGGTTGAGATGATCGACTGGCTTTGTTCTGTGTGTGTGTGTGTGTGTGTGTGTGTGTGTGTGTGTGTGTGTGTGAAACGAACGACCTAAGCAAATCAAAAAGCGAAAAAGGCTCTACAGTGCTGTGATGAACAGCCTTTATAAATGCAACATTCGGTCATTGTAGTGCCATGCTCTGTTTTGACTGAATATTAACTTTGACAGGTTGTCAGTGCACCACACAGCTCCCTCAGACAACTGATATGCATTCTGCAATATATATATATATATATATATATATATATATATATATATATATATAAGCTACATCTCCCTGTTGCAAGTCAACCTTGGTCCCAACTGCAGAACTGATAAACTCAACACAATTGATTCTCCTATTTTGCTACCAATCTGAAGATTTTGACCCATGGCTTCTACAACTACTCTGCACAGCATGCAGGGTGTCAGCTGTGAGCTGTGCAGCTGGGACAGGCTGCAGGCTGCTGCAGGTGCTGGGTAGCCAGCTGATCCCCGGGTTTGCTGTGCAGCGGCTCCAGGTATCCTACTGTGTGTGAAGCACTGGCCCTCACGGAATCACCAGCATGTTTGCTGTGCAGCTGAAGTCAATGTGAAGTGGCCTGGGGGGGTGGTTGGAGGCTGACGTTGGCTTGTTTAGCTGAGCCCAGTGAAAGCAAACCTCATGACAGAAGGTCTCGCCTCCCGTCTGGGCTGTAAGCTCTGAGCGGAGCCAGTCGGTCTGACTGCTGCAGGCTTTGCTTGCTTATAAATGCTGAGAACATCAGATAATCCAGGGAGGTCAGGGGCGGCTGTTCTACTTTTTTTTTTCTTTTCCTGCCGTATCAGTAATGCATCAGAATAACAACAGGCATGAATATACTGGAGCACTTTGTTTGGGAAAGAGATTTGAGATTTTAAGGAGATTTCACACGACTGGTACAGCAGGTAGCACATGGCTGCTCCTGCTGTTTTGCGGATCAATTTGGGGATTTTAAAGCAAAGGAGGAAAATATTTTCAGACCTTGGCAAAATTATCCCCCTATGTAGTTTGATGACAACGTGCACCTGAACCTCAAAAGTTGGATGAGGGTCTCACTGGACTAAACTGGTCCATTGTTTTCCATCTGCATAATCTTATAGGGCTGGCTTCAAGGTCAATGATATTGTCCAAAATATTCTCCAGTTGCATAAATAATTTGGCAGTTTTTCTTACTGTGTGGGAGAGGAAAGGACAGCCATTGTTAATGGCATTGCAGTGTGGAAAAAATGTGCCTATCAATTAGGACAAAATTACGACACAATTACAATACTCAACCACCAGCTATGCACTACAAAAAAAAAAAAAAAAAAAACATGCAGAAATGCCAATGAAGATTAAAAGCCTTTCTATTTAAATAAGAACACCCCAGTTTGCCAAAGAATAAGCTGTTCTCCATATCAGTACAAGTTACTACAGACAACATTGCTGGAAACAGTGCTGTAAGGAACTCACCATTTTGTGGGGTTTGCGAATGTTCAATCTAATCCAATACTGAATAGGAAATAAAATATCAAGCCATATCATATTGTATCCCCGTTCACAGTGGGAACGTCTGTTTTTTCATTTGCATGTGAACCAGATCAAAGGGTACACAGTCACTTTCAATTGAATCACTCCAGTTTGATTTAAGCACCAGAAATGCAGGGCATTACAAAAGTGTATGAGGACTAAATCTGCCAAGTCCAGTATTTCTGGTAATATGCCTTCCATATGTACACTAAAAACAGCATCAGGCTGCATTCATTGTGGAGCTGCAGAGTTTTTAACGGATACTTATGGGTTTCTTGTTGATCCCAGGAGCACTGAAGCAAAACTGTATGAGCTATAATTGACAAATTAAGGGATAAAAAATGTTTCTCCTGTCAATAATAAGCAGCATATGTTTTTCCCTCTTATACAAATTTACCACAGTATTTTTGCATGCTATTTTTTGCAGTTTTCCCATGGTTATATTATGCATTTACCAGAGTTTACCCTGGTTTGCCATGTTTATTAATATGCTTTACCATACCTCGCTATTCCTTACAGTGCTTACCTATGCTTTACCATGCTTTCACTCTGGTTTATTACATTTTGCTATGGCAAACTTTTATAAGGGGTCATACACACTTTAACAGCATTCAATGCATCTCCTTCCTTCAGACCAGAACTAACTTCAGGGACTGTGGGGAAATGCTACTCCCCCAGCCCCTTGGACTGGAGGTATTAAGTGTAAAGAACACGCCTAGAGTTCTGCTGTATGTTGGCTATGCTTGTAGCCCCGCCCTCCCATACTATCACCTATTGGTCCCTCTATTTTTCTAAACTGGTTGAGCCGCCTGGGAGGAAGTGCACTGAGGAGTGCAGTAAGAAGCTCGCTCCCAGCTTCTCTAATATTTAACTCCTACAGTTGCCGTGTAATGGATCTGCTTCTTAACTTCACCTGGCGCCTGGACTGCTTTGACATCTCTATCTGGGAGACAGGGTGTGCTCATAGCCCCAATTCCTGGCATAGCCTGGGCTGTGTACTGCAGTGTGTCCAGGGCAGGCTCCACAGGGGGCTACTTCAATCAGAGGGGCTTGTAATAAACACTCACAGCACGCTCCAACAAGCAGCATCCTTATAGAGCTCTCCAGCAAGAATCTGAGTTCATTAAAAGAAAATTTGAAAACAGACACTAAAAATATAACGTCAATGGCTGACTCTCTCTTGCCCCAGAGGAAAGACACTTACTATATCAAACATTCCTTTAGCAGATGAAAAAAAAAAATCTGTATTGATGAAACATATGTTACAGCAGTGTCTATCAACTTATCATTCTATTCTACTACTTTTTCAGTTAGCTAGTTACTCCAAACGCTTGGGCTTAATACAGTGCTAAGGATCATCAGTTATCGAAGTCTATACCAATTCAGCTTTAGTTTTTGCATTTGATAGACAGAGCAATAAAAATATAAAAATATAGCATGCTGCTCTAACTGTACAGAGCAAACTGAAAACCCAAAGCGAACTACTGTTTGGAGTGTGAACTGTTTAATTCTATCTGTATTATCAAACCAGTGAATACAATATTTAATATCTACTGTGTAAATACAATAGATTCAGTAACACACCTCTTCTCTTTTTCACATGAAGTCAAACTGGACCCATCATGCCAGTCCTGGCTCATCTACTCTGGCTTCAGTCAACTTTCAGCTCCTCTTGTTGTAATGTAACAACCTGCAAAATGTTGGGCCAAGTTATCTTATGAGTACTAACCCACTACACCCTGAGGCATCAGTTAGGGCTGTTCGAGGCAGGCATTCTGGCCATGCCGCTGTTTCAATTGCTCATGTCAGGCTGTAGAGTGCACTGGGACGAGCGTTCATGAAAGGTGCAATATAAAAGAAATACTATGGTTATTACAGCCCACCTGTGAGGACTTGCTGCTCTGAGATATAAGAGCAGATGCACACCCAAGCTGTCTCTCTCCGGCCTCATTGTGTGACTGAAGGGGGAAAACAGAGGATGCAAGCTGTCTGCTTATTCTGAGCATCGGCTCAAAGGGTACAGGACTCCTCAGAGGTCACTGCTTGAGGTCACTGAATATTAAGATTGCTTTTCACAGCTTTCTTTTCTGGATGTATAGAGGAAAAGCTGTTCCTGTTACAACTGAAATAAACAAGCACCAAAGTTGCTTCTTGCTAATTTATTGTTTTTCAGCCATATCTAATTTAATTACACATCTGCAGTTTTGAGAATTGAAACCTTAGGGGACTTCTTTATGAAGCATATCTTTTCTTTTAATTTATTAACCAGAGCAGATGAGCAATCAGCATCCCTTATAACACAGAACTGAAGTAATAGTCTACTAACCTATGGCATTCTTTTTAATATTTTCTAAAATACTGGGGAAAAGACATCTGTTTTAGTAAATGCCTTCATCATTTTTTTAAGCCAATCTACCATTAAAAACTGGCTTCAAAAAAACATATATGCAGAAAAAAAAATGTTAGTATGCTTTACGTTCACTAAGAGATGACAAAGTATGCTTTTTTTTTTCATTTTGTTCTTTTCTTGGCAAAACCTTGCTCGAGCCCTGGTGTTTGTTATTCTGCGAATAAACACAATGTTAGTCACATAATTAGATCCTGCAGATAGAAACTCAAGGAGCCTGAGTGAGGTACCCAGACGCGTGTCTGTCATGCCCTATCACTTCTGGAATGTAATCATATTTTTGTAATATTGTTGGCCTGGCTATCAACGTGGGATTGGCATTGTTTTATTACCACTGCAGCTGATTGAAGCGGAGCCCAGCCAGCGATGCCCGCTTGTTGATGCAGTCAAGGGAAAGGCCAATCAGAGACTAACATACCTGCAGCTCCTCCTCTTAAAGGGGCAGCAGCTCAGCCTGGTGTCTTAATCAGAATGTCACCATGTCACCAGCATTCAGAATGACTTGGGGACAATGTTCCAGCATGCACCTGGAGTACCTGCTGGACTTTTCCAATCTGTGGTGGCTTTGAACAAAGATTCACTCTGCTGATGGTCATCCACTGGAGTCGTTATAATGTGCTTGTGAGAGTCACCAGCCAGCAAAATGAAGACGGCTGACTGAGGGGTCAGGTGAATGTCCACTTTATTATTTAAATGGGAACAACATAAAGAATATAATATTAATATTACTTTTTACTGTTACTGGGACTCTGGAATACCAGTGTATGGATACAAATGCATTAATAATAATAATAATAATAATAATAATAATAATAATAATAATAATAATAATAATAATAATAATTTTTTATTTTACATTTTCCAATTGCCTTAAACGATGTTGTATGGTCTGTAGATGTGTTCAAGCTGCGTCTAACGAAATTCCTTTATACCCCCCCAAAAACGAATTACTTAAGCTGAAATATATGTTATATACAATAAAACCTCCCACCCCACCCCCCACCCCCCCACGGGGTCCGGTGACGACATTGCAGTACTCGTAGAAAATGGACAAAAATTGTTTTTATCATCACATTTACTCAAGCCCATCACCTTTTGAATGCTTGTTATCTGAGACATCGGAGCCTGCCCGTGTATATGGAATTCAGTTTAGCTCAATTGCAAGTTAAACCTCATTAAACAATCACAGTGACCCTGCTTATGTAGGGTTTCTGTTCCAACAGAAGACATAGGACTTCTTTACATGTACAATCAAGCCCTGATTTACCATTCCAGGGCTGTGTTTGGTTGGCACCAGCCTGACTGATCCAGTCTCCGGCTCGGCTCAGCACTCTCATCTTACTGGTTTCTAATTCAATTATATCACTAACATTTCACTCAATAACTGCTCCATAAAATGACTCCCTTTATTTTTGGGATAAACAACACTGCAGCACACAGAGAAGAAAAAAGATGCATTCGGGTTAAAAGATTCCTGGAAGTAACAATTTTGGCGTAGGAATGGAAGTGTTGTCTGTCTTGTCTTAACGCCAGAACAAAGCTCCACCCCGGCTTCTCTTCCTACACCCTTCTGCTGAAGAGCCACGCCAGCGCTGTGAACGTGGATCAATATATGGAAATTCCAAAAAGGAACTGGGCCAGGAAGCATTGGAACAGATTGAGAACAAAGTGTTGTAGGCTGGTCAAAGCTGACACTTCAGGTCATCTGTATAATTATGTTGTAAGCCATCTGTTTGGCAGATCCCCTGAACTAATAACATGCTTTCAGGCATGACTTTACACATGGTGACAAGTCCAGAACAGCACACAACATCTGGGAGATTAGAAGAACAACACTCACCCCTCTGGAGATTATAATTTTTTTGTTTTGTTTTATGTACATGCTAAAACAAAACAGTACCTTGATATTTTCTTTTCTAGCACTGTGGAAAGACCACTCTGCAGTGTTTGAAAAAGTAATACGCAAGCATATCAGATCGACTAAGACAGCAGCATCTCGTTCCCAGGGACCCATATAAAGAGAGCAACTCTATTATTGTAATTGCAGGATGTCCACCTTGGTTCACTGTCTCTTCCAAAAGGTCCTGTATCTCTCCTGTTTAACTGGAATGGTTGAATTATGGTTGATGGGACAATTTAATGAACCACCAACATCATCTCCTGCTGAACCATCAAAAAGGATGACATCAAATTCCAAATGTTTCTACACTAATAAACTACAAAAAAGCATGTGTTATTTTAGTTTGCAATATATTTATAATAGACTTATTGACAGGACTGTGTTGCGAGATACAGTATGCTCTGAAAACCAAAGGGGCCAGGCAGGAGGGAGCGTAAAGTCTGTTTAATCTTTGAAACTAATCCATGTTTAGAAAGATTGCAGATAGACTGTACTGTGTCTATAGAGTACTGTGTCTGAAATTGATATTTGGAGTCTTGGTAGTCTAATGCTGACTGTCTGAACTGCTCATAACAATACAGACGACCAAGTCAAACCTTCAGCTCCATTGAAGTGCTCTCTTTTAAGTCATTGTGAGAGTTATCATGAAAAGCCTTGAGCTAAATGATGTTAGAGATGCCAATCTTGCTGCGTTCCACTTAACTTCAAAGCTCTCTCCTGTTCTTGACGCATGTTGATAAAGGGCTTTACCTTTTTTTCAGTGCAATGCTGTGAATATTTTCGCAGCTAGGGTCCTGAAAGCTCTTGGTCAGCCTGGCTGTGCACATCTCCACAACGACTCCAGAAGTCAATAACTTCAACTTGTTTACTGAAAGATATCAAGTTAATAAGATAATGAAATACAACAGTTCATCTCAGGGGTGTCAAATCCCATTTGTAGAGCGCCATTCCACTCCAGGTTTAACAGGTCATATGAGATCACAAACTACTTCAGGGTCTGGAGAGAGATTTAATTGGTTCAATTAAACAATTTAGAACAGGGTTGGAACAAAGACCAGGACTGGAAGAGCCAACTTTGGCCACCTCTGGTTTATTAATTAAAAAACAACAACATGTTTTACTGCATGTTACCATAATTACAAAATCTGATCCTCAAGTAACACTGCAGGCTATTGAAAAATATTACAAGTAAAGTAGAATACATCTGAATAATACGTATTGCAATAATATCTTAATACCTCAGCAGACCTACTTAGACAAGACAAATAATGAAAAGATTTCTGAAAAGGGCTGTCAGTTGGTTGAGATAGACTGTATGGAAACACTTGTATATAAACACAGCCAGCATTGACACGAGAAGTATCACCCCAGGCTTTGAGGTGAAGAATGATGAAATCGTCCTTCCTGCAGCTTAACCCTGCTCTGCCTATTGTAGCTCCAGTCTCCAGATCCATTATTCTCAACACGTCAAAGTACAACTGTGGTTTCAGCTCTTTTGATACAGAAAGCTGTTCCTGTTTCTGATGGGACTGTAACAGAACCCCTGTGGCACAGTAGAAGGCGACAGGAGTAATTACCAGCTAGAGCCCTCTCTCTGTCACTGGCTTCTTCTGTATCTTTTAAAGCATTACCTACCTAACCGCCATGCAGCGACTGAACACGTACATTTTTCACAGCTACGCGTTTTCTAATCTATGTGTCTGATTTTTTTAAAACATAAAAAAAAGGTGCCAATATTACACTTTTCTTTTGATGTTTCCCACAGAGAAACTCTCACCTTACAAAAAAAAAAAGTAACAAAATGAAATTCTGCCTGGTTGCTATCCCTGAACTAACTGAAAACATGCAGTTTAGTAAGCAGGTTTGCATGGCTAAAACAGTAGACTTACTGGGTCTGCCCCTCAGGCTACACATTGGAATCTGGTTGAAACTGGGAAGCTAGGCCAATTGGGAGCTGCCAGGGTCCACGATCAGCAAGGAAATAGCCTGGACTTGAACTAGCATTGTCCAAGCTATAGGACACATCCTGCACTCCACACAGAGTGCCTTTAATGGATGCACCACTAGGGAGACCCTGTATTCTGCCTTTTTTTTCCCCAATAGTTCAGGATGCAAATATAGCTTTCATCATGAAGGCATCTGAGGCAGCGATTGGAGCATTTGCTCTTATAGCACAGTTAGATACTTAATTAAGTGCTAATTCATAGTGGAATAACATACCTTTGTAGCTACTGTATACTGTAGGTAGATTCAAATGAACTTACTGCACTATGGCTAGATCAAACATTTGCACCAGTCATGACCCCTGAGAAGTTTATGGGGAGGTGTGAAGTTAGCTAAAAGCATGTACTCTGTAGAATAAAAGCCCTACTGTGGTTTCAAATGAAAAGAAGATAAATAAATGAATGTAAGTAAGCAGCTGCTGTTTGGGGCTACCTGGATTTTTTTTCTCTTACCATGAAGTATAAGTTTTTTGAACAATCAGGCCGCTGTTCAGGTCAGCAGGTGCAAATCATGTACAGTAAAAGCAATGAAGCTTGCTGTAAAAAGCAGGTTAATTAACAGTTTATAGAGGGTTTGGTCTTCTGGTGAAAATGGAAACAAAGTACATCCTTATGTAACCTGTTATTTTTTCAGTTTAGCAGTTTGGCTTACTCTGGGCTGAAGGTCACTTTTAAATGTTATTTTCAGTTGCGGATATTCTTTATTAAATATCTGATATAAAGAAAGCCATTCGATTCAGCGTTGAGCAAATAGAGTGCGATCCTATATACAGCAGGCTGACTCGTAACATTTTATAAAAAAAAAATATTGTTTATTGTTCATTCAGATGAGGGAGTGAGGCATCTCCTGCTTTTCATAGCTCTTGACAGTTTCAATTGGGGTTATAATTTACTGTGCTGACACCAAGCCCTGGGGCTATATTCCTGATGCCTTTTGATATTGATGTTCTCTCTCTCTCTCTCTCTCTCTCTCTCTCTCTCTCTCTCTCTCTCTCTCTCTCTCTCTCTCTTTCTCTCTCTCTGCCAGCCAGTCGAGTGACTCTCTTACATCACCATGCGTCTCCGCACTGAACCAGCTCTACCCAGATGTCCCGGCAATGTCTGTAGACAGACCTACCGTCGCCAGGCTGTGGCGTGCCACTGAGTGTGGGCACAGTCTAGCAAAGCAACGCACTGTGCTGTCCTTCCCGGGGCGCCGGCTGGGCAGTGCAATAGACGTGGGAGAGCTATGAAACAGATAGGAAATAGATGCCATTAACAGCCCTGCTGCTGCTGCCTGGCACGACAAGCAGAGCAGCCCTCCCTGCCCTTATTGTTCCTTGATAAACAAGAGAAAGAAAGAAAGTACAGTAACATCAACCTCCCCGGCAGTTTGAGATTAAAGTATTTCACTTGAGTTCACTTTAGAGCCATTATGCTCAGAGATAAAGCAGGAGACAGTGGTCTGATAAAGTCTGGCTGGAGCATTGTACTCCCCATGGCTCTGTCCTGTAAGGCTTCTTCCTCTTATTTTTCCTTTCGCTACTGTGTGCCGCGGAGAACACAGCGAGCGATCGGTTTACAGAGATTCGCTGACCCACTGTGACGGGTTCATGTCTGCCTCAGGGGGCAAATAGGAGGTTTGCGGTTTTCTTCAAGTATACTTTGAACAGAGGCGACTCACTGAAATATGCCGGGCATTGCTGATTGCACTAGAATAACATTCTGATTCATTTCAACAGCATGCTTTATTTATTTAATGAGTTTGAAAGTTCTTAGCTACTGTATTAATGATTATACCCTAGACATTTATATTTTATATTTGCGTTGCTTTGTTTTCAGAACTCCTACCACCAGTCTTCCATCAAAGCAGATTTTGCCTTCTTGCTCATCAGGGTTGAAAATGACCTGCAACAGAGGGATGTATCTTTTATATAGTACAGAATACACGTCAGGGATTTGGATAATAAGCCAAACATTAAGTGAGAGGGACAACCTGTTCAGGGCAGAGTTTGTGCTACATATTGCAGGCTTTTTTTCTAGCTATGTCTCTAGCCTCTGTATGTTTAAACTCATTTAGGTCAAAGAAATGGAATGGTGCATCTTTAATAAAAACTCAGATGACTGAGATCTTCCAAAGAGGGTAATTATTCCCATCTCTGAAGCGTAACACCTTGGAGAGGGAGACCTCACTTTCCACACCTATTCTCCCTGCACGTTCCTCACTGCCTGCTCGTCTTACCCGATCCTTTGTAATCCTGCCAGCCTGGCTGGCTGCCGCTCTCAAATGAAGCCTCTTTAGGAACAAGAGATGGTAATTTTAGGCAGGATACATTTTTAATCAAACAATGCAGCAGTGAATCCAGGCTGGGGCCATGAAAAGGCACTGTTTTTTTTTATTTTTTATTCCTACCCCTTGATGAAGTGAAATTAAGTTATTGAGTTCCCCCACCCCCCTCAAAAGTAAGTCTTTTGTGCGCTGCAGCCGAGTATTTCCACCCCACCTTCTCTCCTCTGGATGACATTTTTTCATCTTCAAGCTCTCATTACACGGAGACAGGTTTGATAGGCCTTGTTGGCCCAGGCCAGGATATCAACAAAAGGAGGCTTGTCTGAGCCCTGCTTCTGTCAGTCACTGCACTTTGATATTAAAACTTTGGAAAGAGAAGGGAGAAGAAAAAAAAAAGATTAAACGGCTGAAAACAAACTTCTACTGTCTCTTGGCCAGTTTCTGTAGGTGTAACGCGAAGTCCGACAGGCTTGTTCCTTCAAAATATTATTCTGACAGATGGAAAAAAAAAGGGCTTGTTTTCTCTGTCTTCGCACTTAGCTTTTTACTCGTACTGCATCTGTGTCTGCTTGCTTTTGAAGAAATAAAACACAAAACAAACTGTATTGACCATCGGCATTAAGACATGAGACATCAGTCATTTTGTAATTTAAATTGTCAAGTAACCATAGAAACCAATGAGAACACAGTGTGCAGTTCTTTGTTATTCTGTGGGCATTTTGTTGGCTGGCAGGGTGTGTGTTGATGTTGTAATTCTGAATCACTATCCTGAGATATAGTCCATTGAAAGGAATAGGAGTACAATCCTCGCCACTGTATAATTCACAATATCCATCCTTGTTGTGATTTTGACAGTCATTCTGGATGATTTGTGGTGCTGTTTTCTCTCTGTTTTTTTGTGTGTTCCCATGGTTACGAGATAACCCCTGACCTGAGTATTTCTTTGCCTTACTAATAAAATTAAAAAGTGAGACAAAAAGTTAATAGAACTGTAGATATATTTTAGCACTTCTTATTCTTCAATTTCAGACCAGGAGCAGGGTATATACAGCTATACAGTAAAATGACACAAGACTTCCAATGAAGGAAAAAAACAAACAAACACAAATTGTATCCAGATTTCTTGGTTTTTTACCTTTCAACGGCGTGTGACTCAGAACAGGAATCCCAGAAAACAATGCCAACAGTAACCGTAGATTTAAGCAAGAAAACAAGTAGAAACCTGCTGAGCTCTCGGGAAGAATGCAGGGTCCAATATAATGGAGAGGTTTGAAAGAACACTGTTATTATCCTGTCTGCTGGAACCTGCAGGGCTACTGCTATTGATATTAATGCATACTGAATATGGCTGCACCGAATGCATCTTAACAAAGTCTTGCAATTAATGGAATGATGAACATAAAACAACAGAGGAGGATGGGTGTAGAGATACATAGAAAGATATACAGTACTCTCCGGCTAAGAGAACACCCCTCGGGAAGCGAGCGAAGTGTTCTTATAACAGAAGTGTTCTCGAAGACGAAGTTAGACACCAGACACAATATGAATCAGTAAATACATAAATGCATATGAATTACTTGTCATGACGAATGTGCATCAACATATGAAATTAACTGCAAAACAATAGGCAGGTGTATGTAAATAAACTATAATAAAGTAACAGACAAACTAGCTTTAATAAAACTAAAGCAAAACACCACGGTCAAAAAGCTTAAATCGCTGTGTACTCTGAAATGAGCTGGCGGGTGTGTTTCGGACTATCACAATGGCAGAGGCAAAAAAAATGGGCATTACTTACTTAACACAGACATGCACATTAGTTAACAGAATGGTGAAGCAACTCACCAGAACGGGAAACACCAAATTGCTTGGCGGCTTGTGTCACTTTGTGTGGCAAGAGAAACAGCGGTGCATTTTGTTTACATGCCATTTTGTAGAGGTACACTCATGGAAATCATAATGCAAAATAATTCAGTGCTATGACGACGATTCTGGAATGATTAAATAAACCAATCAGTGTCCCTCAATCCACTCTCGCAATGACAAGTCGCTTTTTTTTTTTTTTTTTTTTACAAAAAAAGTACTGTATCTGTTGCAAACGAAACGCTATCGGTGCCAATAAGGTGTTCTGTTAAGGGAAGTTCCTGTTCCTTTATCCGGAGCATTTACAATGGGAAAAATCTGTTTCACCACAAGGGTGTTCTCTTAGGCGAAGTGTTCTCTTAGGAGGTGTTCTTATACGCGGAGATTACTGGACTATACTATAACACAATTAGTATCCAAGCGATTTATTGTCCTTTCATTATTAATCAATTCTATAGGATACTATACTGTAACCCTTTGCTATACAGTGGAGTTCTGCAGGGCAATATTCTGTGCAACACTGTGATTTGCTGCACAGTTCCACAAGCCCGTCATGAGAACTCTGTAAAAGGGGCTCGCACACACTGCCAGGGGACTCATTCCTGCAGGAATTCTTCCACAATGTTAATTACTGTCGATCATCACAGACTCATCCTGACCCTGTCATGTTTGACAGGGAGCCTCTTCTCTTACCTGCAGCAAAGAAGCCAAGCAAGTGCTCTCAGTACATGTTGATGTGTATGGATTACCCAGGGAAGAAGTAAGTGCTGTGGATACAGAAGCTGGGATGTCTCTGTTCTTGTTCTTGAAGCTAGTCATTCAGTATTTATCACTTAACCTTCATTCTTATCATAGCCCCCTATCCTCTTTAGGGAGGGCTCACAGGGTCTTTGACAAGAGCAGATGTTCTAAAAAAAAAATAGAGGTGTGTACAAATACCTGTGTCTCAAACATAGATGAACCTTATGAACTCCAGGCATAGGGGCTTCATTTACTCAAGTCACGCCAGTCAATCCAATGGCAGGGTATCCTCTAGTAACCTGCACAAATCAGTAGGAGGCTAATGTTGGGTGAGGTGTGACTAATAACCAGGAACCAGAACAAGGTCAGGCAAAGATTCTTTCAAAAGGCAGCGCTCATTTGCTTAATACTGCAGATCATCCTACCAGGTATGGACCAAGTTCCAACAGCTACACTTCTGGCAAAACTGAGCTTGAAGTTTCTGCTGTACTGCACCCTCTGCAATATGTATGAAGTGGCTCACCTGAGGTGTTGAGTGCTATGAGTAAACTTGCTGAATAAAAGCCATCCGTTCATGCGACTGGGGCTGTGCTGCAGCTGCACGATCTCACAGCCTGAAGGATTACCAGTTAGAAGTGCTGTCAGGTATGCCTTTAAGTTTCTGACTTTACCCCCCGAAATGTACATACACTTTACATTTAGGTGTTGACAGCATAACTTGTTTTGAAACTATTAGGTGGGTTTACATGGGCAGGATGACAGACATCTCAGAGCTTAAACAGATTCAATGAGAGTCTTAACACTACAGACCAAGAGCTTGGCATAAACTAGGCTGTAAGAGATATTGCAGCACAGTATCATTTTCCACTATGAGTTGAAAAGTCTGCAGCCCATATCTGTTTCATTAAGCCATTTTGTGGAAAACAATGCCAATGGTTTGGTCCCCCTATTTTTCAATATCTTATTGTTAGTTTTATTTTAATGTACATTGATGTCTGTAACTGAATGATATTATAACATACTACACACACATAGATAGATAGATAGATAGACAAGATATGATGGTGATGATAAAAAACAATCTATATTAAATCAACCTGTTTCTACAAGTTGCGTGATGGAATATAATACAATTATACTTGCAACAAACAAGAATACATTTCTTGATCACTTGGACACAGCTAAACGTGTTGTAACATAATTGGAGGGTCTATCTGTGCACATAACATACATGCACGCCATGATATGCAAAGCCATGTAAAGAAGAGGAGTGGTGGCCATACCATTCAAGCTGCAGACCCAATGGCCCATGTTTAAACTTTGCATATGGTATGATTTTTGCAAAGAGCCCGGTTTTTCTTGTGTGCAACCCTAAAAATGAATGCCCTTAGATTCCTCTACACATTACAGGAATCTCATCTAAAAATTGAATTTCATACTTACTGCTCTTGAGTTGAATAATCAATGGAAGGATATGATAAACTCCAGGGCTGGGCAATGTTTTCATGCAGAATCGATTCAGTGCAGAGCTTGTCCTGCTTGAAATGGGCTGCACTGTGAACTAGCCCTTTATTGACTATGGAGCACAGGTATCAGGTTTGAGAATATGATAGCTCACAGTGTGGACTGATCTCAACCAGAAATGCCCCCCGTGTGGGAGGTGCAGAATGCTAAAGGAAAAAACAAGATTAAAAACTCTCTCCTCATACTTGCAATACTGGAACTCATGGGGCCAATGCAGAGGGCTTTCTGGTACGTTTTCGGGCCACTGTTTTGATTTGAGCATGTTAGCTGGAACAAGGAGACTTGGGCTTGAATCCCAACTCAGCCACTTGCTCTCTGTCTTACCAAGGAGAGATTCTGAATAGCTGCCTAAAGGATGTGTACAGTATCTAAGGGGTGTAAATCTCAAAGCCATTTACTCCAAATTGTCATTAGCACAATTTTATCAGATAGTAGAACCACACGCCATGAACCCAGAAATAAACAATTATATTTTCAATTTAGGGTCTTTTGATTTGTCTGCATTTGTTTGTGGAAATAAATTTGATAAATGCATTACCTATTATATGTGTTATTATGAGTTCACTATACAAATACAATGATAATTTGTATAATAATAATTGATTAAGAAAATCAATATTTCACTGCCGTTCTGGTACCTTCAGATTTAGGACTTCACCACTAGTGAGCTGCCATTTTGCACTCTAGTTTCCATGGCAACACACTTGTGTGCACTAGCTGGTGCTTATTAATATAACAGAGAGGTAAAGTGACAGTGTAATTTGAAGTTGTTCACCCTGTGATCTGTATTGCTTTGTTTATCTAGGCACAAGTTTCTGTAATAAGAGTTAGGGAGTTTTAGGTTATGGATTAAACTCTAAATGACATGTTATTCTTGCAAGTAAAGCAAAGGATTATAGTGTGTGTGCTAACCAATGCTATGAGGAATCATCCCATAAATAGGTCTGTGTATACAATGCATTATTGTCACCATAATGAAAAGCAACGTCTGTGGTTTAAAGCAACAGAGGAATGCTTGCAGAGTGTTCTGCACCCCCCATCCCCAGCAAATAACAAAAATTAAAGCTACAAGTCACTCTGGTTTAGTTCGGTTTCTTGCATGGCAACGAAAGCTGCCCAATACAATCCAGAGGGCACCAGTAACACTTTGAAACTGTTCCAGTGGTTTTCTAGCTGGATTTGTTAGAGTTTTATAAACACCAGCTTTGGTGTAATTAGAAAGAAATGCAGCTTTCGTGATACGAGCTAGAGCTAGCTTATGCATTCAAAGCAAAGAGCAGTACAGCTTTTTTTTTCCAGCTGGAAATGATAACTAGCTGACAGTTCTCCCATGTTTCAGTTGATTGTCGGCCTGTTTTTTTTTTTTTTTTAACTGTAAAATCTATTTGCAAAAATCTGTTCTAAGGGGAATCGTCAGTGAAAAATAACAAAGATATATTCTTAAAGGAATGTTGTTCTGTGCCATAAACCCTGTGATTGAAAAGGAGTTTAACACATTTGGGTGCTAGAACTGATCTAGAGCACTGAGCCTGAATAATTACAAAGCCCTAAGCACCTGTCACTGTGTGAGCTAAGGAGGGCACGCCAGTGGAGGTGTCTAGAGGATTCCTAATGGATGGGATGTAGAATAAAGTAGAGAATGGTGTCTTGAAGAACAACAAGCTGGGAGACATGACATCTGCATGGCAATGGCATCTCTCCAGACCTCCACCATAGCCAACCAACATGTACCGTTACCCTGCCTGGCCACTTTATACATGTGCACACAGCCAAATCCTGAATCCGAACCATACCGAATAGACCAAAAGGGGTTGTGTTTGGGAAAAACTGCATGAGATCCATGCATAGGGGCTTCATTTACTCAATAGCATTCATGCCAGCCAATCCAATGGCAGCGTATCCTCTGGTAACCTGCACCAATCACTAAGTGGCTGCCATTGGGGTGTACCTACAACCAGGCTGGACCATGGGGTTTGCTTTGATCACAGCCTTGACACAACAAGGTGGAGAAGCTTCTCTGGTCTGTATTCTGACAGGACGGGCTCTATTGAGTCTTTGTCTGTGTAGATTTCTAGCCTGGGTGAATCTGTGTTTGTTCCAGGACAGGCCAATTTGACAGTTTTTTAATTTGGGGGAAACGGGATGTTAACCCTTTGCTGCTCACACCGCCCCACTGGAAATTCCTGAAATTCCTGAAAATCCTGAAAGGGGAAGTGCACTGACACTTCATCGATGAGCATGCAGTGACTTCCCCCTCAAACTTGAATGTGTCACTCATTACTCTCCAGAACGTCTGCTGCTACTGTGTCAAGCAAAACGCTTTCTGCTTCCTCTTCTGAAGCTCCATCACTCTCTTTATATTGACAGATGTAATGCAAGTTGTTTTTTTCTTCCGATAAATCATTAAACATGCTTAGCAGCTGTGGAGCAGTAGCTTCAATTTTTTTTTTTTTTTTTAATGGAAACAATTAACAGTTGACAAACACAGTTTAAAAAAAAAAGTGGTTTGCCTTTAAATGGCTTTCAACATCTGGACACTACCGTGCTCTGGAGGGTTACTCTGGGTCAATTGAAATTTATAACCCAATTAGAGCTGCTACTTTATAGTTCCTCTGTCATTACCTACAATTGTATAGCCCATGGCTGCATGTTTCCCATGTAATTGCCTCAAGATCTTAGCTAATAATGTCTGGAAATGGGTATGGTTTAACAGAATACAGACCCTCGTAGTACACTGCCCTGAGCTATTCCTTATCTATGAGAGGGACACGCACATCTGCATGCCTTAAACCTTAGCGCCACAGTGCAGACCAACATGATCGTCTGCTCCAGCGCGGTACACTGAAACAGAAATCTATAATCACAGCTATTGATCCATCGTTCAATTTACATAACACTCAGTCATGGTTACTAACTACCTGTTATTAACTAGCAATTTACACTGGCTGGCCACTTTATTAAGAACAGTGCCTAATCTCAGGCTGACCCACCGTTTGCCTTGATCTTCACCCGTTAACACAATGTGGCAGGCCCCAAAGTGTCTTGCAGGACGTTAAAGAGGTTTTAATACATCTCTGTTTGTACTATTACAATGCAGCGTTGTGAGGTGCCTCAGATCAGCCTTGAGTAGTGCTTTCAGAAGCTTGTATTGCTGGAAGAGTCAGTAAGATAGCATGGCAAATAATGAACTAAACAGAATCAGCAACAGAGTTAAATAAAAACAGGACAGTGGGTAAAGCTGCTGATTCAGTTGCTGTATAATGATATAACCCTTGCTGCTATAACCTTGGCTAGCTAGAGCACTAAATAGAAGGACGCAAGCTTGCATTGCGGTTTGGGTTGCAGGCAGGGCCTCCCAAAGTCACACAGCAGACAGGTATGCCTGAGATCAGCCGGGTCACCCCAGTTAGCCCAGGAATGTGAAACTTGACCTTGCGAATGAAACTTGACCCTTTTAGTTCAGTCAATACTATTACAGACCAAAGGAACTTGGAGACACATGCATGTCTAGAGGTGCAGTTTCGCACAGTTCATATTTAAATCATGATAACTTGAAGATAAGGTGCTGTTTTAATTACCCACTATCAAACCTAACTGAGGCCCTATTTTTATGAAGCCAACACAATTCTTTCTTTTTAAGTGATATTTTACATTTGCAAACATACTGTTTTTAATGGCTACTGTGTGAGTTGAGGAATGGCGTTGTTGCCATGTAAATTATCTGATTATTACACTTGGGAGCAATTTGGTGAAATGTTGCATGTTCTAATCTTTTTTTATTCTTTTTTTTTAAAAGAAAGAATGTAAAATGCATGTCATATTGTACGATAAAAAGGACATTATTCCAGTTACAAACTCTAGGGGATGCTTACCAAACCCCAAAGCTTAACATTGTTTTGAAAATTAAAAACAAACAGGCTTTACCCAAAAACAGCCACTTTTTGCAAGCGTTGAGTTCTTTCACGTGCCAAGCACATTCGAATCGAAAACAAGTCCCAAAGCAAACAAGGAAACGCAGTATTTAAACATCTGCATGCATAGCCCCTGATACTGGGCTGAGAATGTAAACAAGCCCTGGTCCAAGTAGACCAACAGCCAGTGCCTTCTCTACTGTCTTTAATTATACCGTACAATTCTGTTGAGCTTTTTGAAGGCAGAACTGTAACAGGACTGGCCAGCTCTCTGGGGACAGATCAACAAATAGCCTTGGACCTGCAGCTCACGGTGCAGGCAGAGGCATTGCTGCATTGCTGGGCGACGGGAAGACAGTCTCATAAAGCAGGCCCTGCAGCCATTTCAGTAAACAGAATGTCAAAAACCCTGACACTGGCTGGGTTAAAACGGCGAGTTCTAAGGAACGCTGTGTGCCGGAGCCAAACCTCAGCCTGGGAGTCTGGAAAGCAAGCAGTGTGACTGCATTTCCTGAGTCCACCCCATTTAAACTAAAAATGTGGAACACATTAGCAGCAAAAAAAAAAAAAAAAAACCTCCTACTACACAGGCATCTCTTTAAAGATCCTGGATTTATTATTTTGTGGCTCTGCTGTAAAACCTTCTTTCAGTTCCTTCAAATTATCGTCTCCTCTCCTGGTTCCTCTCCTGTCAGAGTTTAAATAGAGCTCCTTCTTCTTTGTTCCTTCCTTTTGTTCACCAAAGGGAATGAAATGGGTGGTGAGTGTTTCAGAGAAGGGGTTTTGTATTTGGACCTAATCACAAGTACCTCATGAGCAGGAGTGTTGCAAATTTCTTGCAAACAAATAGTTATCAATTTGTTGGTTTCCACTATGCAATACCATTACATTGTAAAAAAGACAAATATTAGACTTCTACAAATTGCCTATTTAGGATCTTATGCCTAGTGCAGTGAAAAGGATTGCTTGCGTGTGTCTATGCTTGTTCACATGCAGTCAAGTGGAAAGGTCTTTGCTTCTAGATTCCAAGCCGTCTCATTTCTGCCGTTCCAAGGCTTCAGAGGCACCTTTGGAGAAGCTTTAACATGGAATGGAATAAGACTCCTGTTGCATAGCAGGTTCAGGTTTTAATATGTGCTTGATTTGATACAGTGTATAGGCAACAAGCTCAAATGTGTCGTCTTAAACTCAATAGTGAAACCAGGAGTGGATCAAACTGCTATGCAACGGGACTCTCATCCCTGCTTCAGAGAAGCTGTGAACCACCTTTATATGAGGCTTGGTGTTTTGAGAGTGGGGGTGGGGGGGCAACTCTTGTCATTTGTTGAATCAATAGCAGGTGACTGTATTGGGTTTTAACATCTCTGGCAACCTATTCGTGCGGTCTTAAAAAATAATGCTGGGGTTCTAGATCTCACGACCCCCCTCCCACCGAAACTATCAGCCCTGAGTTTATTGAGAGCCTTCGTTTTCATATTGGAAATGGCATTTTAGAGCTGCCATGTCTCCCCCTCTTGCCAAAAGGGCATTCTTGATTAATCTTATACTTGTACTGTTTTTAATTGCGATCAGAATTCGTGAACACTACTTTTTGAAATGTTTTAATATGTAGACCAGTCTGTTCTGAATGGAGAGGTGCTGTCCCATTTGATGATACATTTGCTTTCCAATCAATTGCTGCTGCTACTGCCTGCACACTCAGCATGTAATGGATTGAATGGGTTACCAGCGGGGGGCAGGAGAGGAAGGGATCGCAGCCACTTAGAGCCTTGTATCTCATCAGAGGGAAACGATTACAATACCAACATTCTCCATTCCCCACACAGAGTCTGGAAGTCTCACTGGTCTTTGTGTCAGGGTGGAGCGCGGGGCAGGGAAAGGAGGAGACGCCACGTTCAACCCTCCAATCATCCCTGGCTCTCACAGCCTCATTTCTTCTCTTAATGAGAATGCAGAATCCTGCATGCTTACTTAAAATATTATTCCAACAGCTCCAACTGCCCTTCTCACCCTCCCCTAGCAAAGCGCCCCATTTAGATAGAACTGTGTCAGGAATTATCAGGGGGTTGTAGATAGAAAATGCAAAATGCTTCCTGTGTACAGCAGCACTCGGTATATGTCTCTGTACTGTTTGTACAAAAACACTTCATTTATCTGGACAGCTCAGACAGCAACCTGTTACATTGTGTGCAATGCTCTCCTGCCCCCAAGTGCCACAGAGCTAATGGTCATTAGCTATGCTAGTAGAACTTTCACAAACACCATTCCAGAAAAATATAGCTTTTCACATTTGGCTCCGATAGTTGGCCCTGATCGCTGGTTTAGCTGCAGTGAGATTGAAAATGGCTGTAAGGCTGTTTATCAATTCCACTGTTCTTGCCACTGGGTCTATGGCATTACTTCAAATATTCACGTCAAGCTCACATGAACATGTACCACTCATTAATGAGCGTGTCATATGTGCTGGAATGGACATTTAAACATTAGAAGACGGGTTAGATTTAATGGTTGAGCCTCTTAGCCTGTTAGTGGTATAAACGTGTGATTAAGACATTTCATCAATTAAAGGACACACAAGGTTTCACTGTTACTGCTTAGCTTGGCCTTTGTCAAAGAGACTCCTCAGTTCAATATAGAATAGTACATATTTGACTCAGGAGTGGGTAAGGTAAATATTTTAGAACAGTGAGATTGATGAGGCATGACAAATATATGTGCTCTTGGACCTGCATTCATAAAAAACACTGCTGTATATTAAAAACATGGCAAACCGTGGTTAATTATGGTAAATGCACAGAGTGACCTTGGGGAAAAATGCAAAAATACATTGGTAAGCTTTTACAAGGGCAGCAGTGCCAGGGAGTCGCTTGCTGTGCTTATTTCGTGCTTGTTTTTGCAAAGTAAAGACATTGCAGTGTTTATCCGAGTCGGATGTTTTTCCATTGCTCGGAAGAGCGGCTTCATGAGACAGGAGCGCTGTTTCACAAACAGGAAGCTTTAGCATCACGCCGGCCAGGCAGGATCACGCAGGGATCACACTGCACAGCTTTGTTTTCCACTTGACTTGGAGACCAGCACAGACACACAGTTAAATTGTGAACTTCAACTTACCTAATACACACAACTACTGTATAACTTTTCACATTCACACTGACCTCTACTGCAGACACACACACACACATATATATATATATATATATATATATATATATATATATATTTTTTTTTTTTTTTTTCTTTTTTACAAATTTTTGTTTTTACCAGAATTTTTTAAAAAATGCGGCAAGCATAACATCATTGTATATTTTATTATATTACTTAAATAATAATAATAATAATATAATAATAATAATAATAATAATAATATAATAATAATAATAATAACAACAAGCTTGACATGAAGAAGTCGATAACCTTAAAAGTAAGAATAATATATAAATAACCATTAATAAAAGCTGAGCTTGGTTGCCAGTGGCATCAGCTGGATTAGCAGTCATTTAAATGAAACGCCGGCTCTTTTCAGAGAGGAT
This sequence comes from Polyodon spathula, assembly GCF_017654505.1. Classification (NCBI taxonomy): domain Eukaryota; kingdom Metazoa; phylum Chordata; class Actinopteri; order Acipenseriformes; family Polyodontidae; genus Polyodon; species Polyodon spathula. The sequence goes on along the minus strand of NC_054557.1, from coordinate 14,433,972 downwards.
GGTAGTGAATGTGACTCAGACACTGGCTCTTGTTAGAACATGCACATACCTGAGATGATCAGTCCAATTCAAAGAAAACAACCTGGCACAGATTGGAAAAGCACTAAACCGATGCCTTTTCTCTCTCTCTCTCTCTCTCTCTCTCTCTCTCTCTCTCTCTCTCTCTCTCTCTCTCTCTCTCTCTGCTCAATACTACAGAGCAAACGCAGTGAAGACGAAAGCAAGTTACCTAAGGGCACAGCTCGTAGGATCCTGCCAGCCAAGTGAAGTTATCACTTGTCAACCCAACGAGGTACTGTGCAGAGTATTCAAATTATCAAACTGGCTGCAGCTGTGTTAACAACTGCAACTGTCCAGAACAATTGAATCAATAGCCTGCTGTATCTCTTAACAAGTTAAAAAACAATGTAAAACACGTATATGAAGCAAAAAAGCACGCAAATGAAATGCGTGTTAAAGACTATATAACCACAGCAGATAACCACCCAGAGCCACTGTGCATGAGACAAAGAAGGCACAATTAAACAACCAATGGGATTTTAGTTTGTGTGCCCTCCCTGTTTCCCCAGATTGGTTTAAGACAAGCCCATAGGTCTCCAAGATCTCTTCCGGCTTCATTCCCACACCAAGTATAGATAAATGGATGGAGGAAATTGAAATCCAGGCCGTCAACCACACTTATTTCTTAGTTTAACTTCGCGCTGGGGTGGTCAAACCCGAAAAACCGGTGATGAAAGGGAGATCTTCCATTAATGCCTATGAAGGGGGTTCCAAGTGAAGGCTGTGAAATATGAAATTAATTATCCAGGCAGATTTCTCAGTATAAGCTCAGAACCTAGCAGTGAGCAGGGCTGAGCTGTATGAAGTCTCAGGTTTAACTGTGTAATGAATAGTGCACCCCCACAGTGGGAGAGCAAGTGCTCGGGGGGTCTTACTGCTTTCGTGATTAGAGTGAACACACACAGCTTCTCTTGCAGTGCCAGGACTGGGTACACAAAGTATATCATCTGTAGAGCTACAGAAATGTGGACGCACTTCTATTTCACCTCCACACAACGTTGGGACAGATTTACTTAGCTTTTGCTCCAGTGAAAAGTTTACTTCTAAAAAAAAAAAAAAAAAGTAACATACCAGGATGTTAATTTAGAGTCTCAGGTGCAAGGGCTTGATCAATTGATTGCTTTGCTAACACTAGAGGAAAGGTATATTAAAAAAAAGAAACTACGACAGTACTAGGGGGAAACAAAAATGCTGGAGTAATTATTTGACTGAGGCCAAATTCCCTTGTTAATGATGGAAACTATAACACTTTGGCAGTGCGGTGCCATGGAACACCAATAGATCTTTTCATACAGGCTTGAAGGTTAATTTGAGTTCACATGTGCTTGAGTACAATCCGCTAGCTGATTCTGCTGCTTCTGGTACAACTGACAGAGTATTTCATGTTCTCTTTCCCTCTGCCTGTCTGGAGAGCTGCATGTATGAGCAGGCCCTGGGTAAGTATATGTTGAAATCTATATAAATATCTTTTGTGTGAGGGAGATCTGTAATTAAAGCCTTTAAGCAAGGTGACAGGCGGCTCCTATCTTTTAAAACTACACGCTCATCACAGAGACAACAGGAAACATTACATACTCTGTTTCTGTGTAATATATATATATATATATATATATATATATATATATATATACATGCTATTACTTCATAATGTTTGTATCAGGACCAGATGTGCTTTATCTTTTCATCAAATGGAATGGCAGCTAGATTTGTCATCCAGCTGTTTCCAAATGTTGTTCTTCCCCGCGGTGCAATCCATCCTTCTGCTCTCACTGATCGCGTCGTCCACATTGTCCTCGCCGTGCGAGCAGAACCCGTTGGACAGCGCTTTCATAAATCACACAGCCACCTCTTCACATGATAAATCACCTTTCGTTATAATCTGACAAAACCAGCATCTCTGACTTTAAATATGGCCCTCAGTTCAGCAGCAACACTGCTTAATCAAACCCTTGCAGAATGGCCTTCAGTATAGTCTACTCTTGCAATATGTGGTGCTCTTGTGTATAACTAATTAACATTATAGTAATCGTAATAAAATCACATTGAAAAGGAATAACCCATATTTTACATTGAAGGACTATTAGATATTTGAAACTGTTGTGTTGTACGTTGCACTATTGCAAAGCACCACTAAAACCAGCGTGGTGGCACAGTGATGTTAACATGTGACGTTGATTTTGAAGGACACGTCAGCTAAATTGACAAAGGAACTGTCAATTTAACTGACGTGTAAAGGGTCTCCTACACTAGAAAGCAGGGGCTTGTTTCACAAAGCAGTTCTAGGTAGCCAATTCACTTCCCTAAAGAAATGAAGAAAGAAAATAACACATGTATCCACTTGTTGAGTGGATTCATACTAAAATGCATTGTTCTATCTTAAAATATTGTTTTTTTAACAGGTAAAATTAAGATAGCTTGCTAGCTAGCAGCCTGCTAAGTGCCTGCAGTGCTTTGTGAAATGGACCCCAGGTTTCTGAGAGACTGCCTGTTCTTTTTTTACTCACCTGTACCCTAAATTACATCATTGAAACAATTTAACCTTTAACTTCATTACAGGGTTGAATCAGATCTTTATTTAATTATAGTTATAAAACCTAAGGGACAATGTTTGTTTGTTTTTTTTAGGTAGCGGTACTGTTATTTTATGTCACATCAGATACACACACATATATATATATAATATATATATATATATATATATATATATATATATATATATATATTTGTTTTTCATGCACCTCTCTGTGTGATTAAATGACTACATTTGTTTGAACCAAGTGTTTCTGACCTGGCTCTCTGTCGATCTTCATACCACCCTGACACACGCACGTACATATGGAGGCTTTCCATACACACATACACACACGCAGGCTTTCTTATACTGCAAGGAGCTTCTGAGCTGAAGTCAAAGTCATGATGAACTTGATTTCCATGGGAGTGTGACCTGCCAAGTGCCCCACTGTAGACCATTTGTTCCACTGCGTACTCCACACAGCAATAAAGCTGCTGAATCCAGAATACTCTAATCATCGCGGATCTAACCCTTTAAAGGTAAAAGGGATCACAAGTAAAATGGTGATCACGTTCTTATTTTTGCAATGAGGTGCACGAAACAGGGTTTGACATTTACTGACAGGTTTGATCTGTCGCTCATCCCGATCATCAGTTTCCTCCATGTGATACTTGACTCACTCTCAAATGTATTTCAAGGAGAAACTGTTTGAACAGCAACCGCACAATTCCTTGTGGGCTTTAAGGAGTTCAAGCCGCAGTGTCGCATTCTTCTGAAGCTTGTTTTTAAGAAAAAACAAACAAAAAAATGTTTGAGCTGAAAATGCTTGATTGTTTAACCGCAGAAAATTTTTGAGATGTTAAACAGAACTTACAATTAAAAACCTGCATCATCAGAATCCGAGCCAGTTTCTTTATGAAAACAACACGGTTAAAAACAAAGGAACATAGACCCAGCGTGTTTGTGCTTTAGGTAGAAAAAAAAAAAACACTAAGAGGAGTTACATTTGTGCAGCTGTAGAAAATATATATATAATAATTGAGCAAAAACTGTTCTGAATTATTGAAAATGGCTTCCACACTTTTCCGATTTTGCTGTGTAGCGCTCAACTTGTAAAAAGCTGATAAGGGAGGAGAAACACGCATGAATTCCATGGCCCGCGAATGCTTAGAGGATTTGGCGAGAAAACCCTTTAATCACAAGGTTTTCATAATTCTACCGCATTAAGATGGCAAAATATAATATATATAATAATTCATATATATAGATATATATATATATATATCTATATAATTCTATATATATTATATAACTATATATTATAGAGACATAGTCTGTATCGCACTTCAAGTTCTGGGAGACATCTTATCTTCACTAAGAATAGTGAGAGTTGCGACTATATTTGCATACCATTGTCTTTCTATGTTGTAATGAACAGTATTTGCAATAAATATAGCAATACAGCTGGGCAAGTTTTGCAGCTTTGTAGCAGCTATTCCGCTAGATTATAAAGCCTTTGTTTTCACAGTTAGTTTTTTTTTTTTTTTTGCCCAGCTGTTTTCGCAGTTAAACGGGAGCAGCTCACACAGCAATCTGCTGTAGGAGCCATTTTATTAGGTGCCACCAAAGTTGAACATGATTGTGCGGGGTGCGCCCAAGATTGCATTCAGTTACCCAAGCATCACCCTCTCTCATTGCACTTAACATACACCCTTCCTCACCCGCTCAGTAACAGCAGGAGATTATGGTTGACGCTACTTGAAGGGGGCGCTGTTAACAGGGTCACACCCGATTACGGGGAAAAACGTCCTTCGAAAACCACTTCCTTTGCCATTGGAATTGCAGCAAACAGGCAACACTTAATCAGCCCTGGGGCACATAAAGAGGTAAACCGGCTTCTACTGTTTCATAGTGTCTGTTGGTAACAGTGTATTGCTGTACCATTTAAAAAGAGTACTGATGAACGCACTCGACGAAACATTTGTCTGAATAAATCTTTTACCTTTTAATAGGGTGTTTTGAAGTTATGGTTCTATAACAAGAACACTGACGTGGAGAAGAGACAGGTACCAAACCCGTTTCAGTTTTAAGCAGTAGACAAAGTATATAACTTCTAGCTTCAGTCGTGTTATAAGATCACCATAAAACAAAATTAAATGTACAAAAACGTGAGTCCACTCTTTTAGGATCAAATATTAAAAAGTATCCAAAAACCACCTGATCAGATACTAATAAACGAAGAAGCAAACAAACATACTGGAACCACAACTAAAACACAAAGCTTTGCCATCATTGCAACTGCCTGAATCCTGAGCCCAGATACATATATGCAATGTTCTTTCATTTCTTTTCAAGTAACAGTTCAAATGTGCCACATGTATCTTGAACACAGGATGCTTCCATGAAGATGCAATTGTAATAAACACTGTAGTTTCTCCCAGTGAAACCTAATTGGGTCCATGAAACGAGTGTGGTTTATTGTGTAATCTTTGCGCTATGCAATTTCATTTCTCACTACCCAATATAATTGTCTGCCAGTTCATTTCCAGTGGTGATTTGGACTCTTTCCCATAACACAGACACACAAAACTTCACTAAAAGTGGGATCATTTTTCCCAGTTGTGTCACGCAGTTCAGAAGTAACTGAAGACCCTTGGAGGGGAGGAAAGAAGCTAAACTTTCCCTTCTCTCCCTTTCAGGGTGTGCAAAGACTGAAAGAAGGGGGGGCGGGAGTTTATTTAAATGTGCTTTCTGTTTTGATAGCAATCGTTTAACAGTGTAATGCTTTATTTTGAAATTTTTTAAATGTCAAATTTGTGCCTCCTTTACCCAAGGAAATATCTAGTTTAATTGTGCACATGGGTGCAAACAGGTATGGGACCTCAACCCATATATATAGCTGGGGGAATTTGTACAGCTATCATCATGCACAAGAAGAAAGATCTCTATAACGTAGAGAAAGATCATGAAACATTCATATTTTCCCCCTTTCAAAGCAAGCTGCCATGAAGTGTGCATTGTACCGCTGCTATGACATTACCTGCTGCAGATAGATGGTCTAAGTATTTGATCACCTGAACAGTACAAGCTTACGCCTGGAGGTACCTTGTCCTTCTCAGATAAGTGTGTAATTGTATCTGTGTGGATGACAGATTCATGCATTATGTCAACATGATTAAGAAGTACACATGGTAACGATGTGCTCTTACCAGTGGAAGTACCACGCAGGATTATCCCTGCAGTTTTGGACATTTTGGATTAGATCCCATCCTTGGTTCACCTAGGTTTGTGCTTCCCTCCCCCATTACAACTAATCTACACAAAGCAGTTCTGTTAAACACTTCCGTCTCTCTGAAAGCAAACACAGCCGCTTTATTGAAAACAAAATTCTTCCGATTTATTTCCCCCCTGAAGGCAGTAAACAAGCAGTAAGTTTTGGCTCTGTTACAATGAGCTTGCTCTGCAGCGCAGCATTAGAAAAACCATCGAATACAACAGAAGAAGAGCAAGGGGTCAGTACCGCAGGCAGGGAGGCAGGGAGGGAGAGAGGGAGGGAGAGAGGGAGTCTTGCACCACTGGAAAAATGTGTCAATGCAGATATAGATTTGCCCAGTGCCAATATGCAAACTGTTAGAGATGATTTTTTGTTAAAACTATATTCAATTATTATTAAAACATTTTTTTTTTAAAAAAGAGACAGCTGACCAACAGTTTGGTAACGATCACATATCTTTCTCAAGGGATCAAATCATAAAAATTACAGTTACAGTAAATAATCTGTCCTCCTGTTACGGCTCTGTGCTGTATTTATAAAGCATTAGCACTGGCAGCCGATATGCAAGACAGACTTCCCTGTTCTTCCTGACAAGAAAACACCTTTATTAATGGAGCCCTTGGGGTCTGTCTTGAGTTGTTGCGTTTTTAAAGGCTGTCTCAAGTCCCAGCCATTCAAAACAGCTGCTTCCAATAGACTCTTGAGAGAGCTGTGAAAGAAACAGGAATGCTGAACCGTGTGATGGAATAACGGCAGCGGCGTCAGCATTCTTTTTTTATTTCATTTTTTAAAACCAGCGCCCCTTTTTAGTGCTCTCCCGAAACCTGTTTAATATCACACTCCATTTACTATCAATGCATTTGAACGTCCCCAAATATAATACGAGCCGTTTGTAACTGCGATTTGAATGTCTAGCACATCAATATGTTGTGCACGCATAGTGTATAAAGTAAAATTATATCCATTAACAGTACAACAGTACACTTCAAAGTATTGTCTGCATGTGGAATTTCAATTTGTTTTGCATTTTTTTAAGCAGTTCTTGGAGTTTCAGTGCTTTTCAGTACTGTAATTTACTGTTCCCAGTTTATAGTTGAGCACCCACATGAAATAAATGTTTTACATAAGCATACTAAATGTGGCCTTTTAGAACATTGCAACATATTGTGACATCTCTTTCGTGATTGCAGCTAAGTCTCGAGAGCCTTTCAGAGTGTCTCCTTGTGTGCGCCGCAAAACATTTCAGAAACTAAAACAAATGTTTTGCTCCTGGTTAAAACTGAAAGCTTTGCTGGCCTGCGTGGACATCAAGGACTTAGAAAAGAAGCCCTCATTGCCAGCAACAGCTGTTCTCGTAGCAGTGAAGAGCCTTGAGTCAATGCCCTTGTGAAGGGCTTTGTAATAACACTTGAAGATTAACCTGGGGTTCTGGTCCTCGTGGGCCGTTTCAGTACATACTGTTGCCTCCAGTCATGCGCTTTATTAATAGGTATATGTCTGACAGTAATGGCATGATTATAACCCGGTTTGGACCCCTGACAGAGGAGTGTTCAGTTAGCAACTTGTTGCTTCACACTCCCTTTTTCATGTACTCTTGGTTTGTTTCATGCATTTAGATTAACGCTATTAGTAGTGCTGCTAATCAGGATCTGTGAGCCCAGTCAAAAGAGATTGAAGTAGCTGACAGCAGGTGTTTGAAAAACAGTTCTGAAACGCAATTCTTATTCTCGTTCTGCCCTTTTGCAATAGCAAGCAGTGAGTGTACCACAGAATCAAGTACTTTTCACAGTGCAAAAGACAGCTAGTACTCCTGCAGAATAGTTGAAAGCAATCTGATAGCGGAAGGTACTCTGGTTGTCGCACACTAATTCTAAGCAGTATTTTGGTGTGGACAGTTTGCCTGCCCTGCAAAACATGTTTTTAGGATCCATACCCCACCCACAGGCTTCACAGGTGTGTAGGCTCCCACCTCAGCATTGCTGCTTAGTTACAAATTACAAATAGACACAAACCCCAAAAATATATAATGCGAATATTTTATTATCAATGTGTGACTGGTGTTAGCTTTTTGCCTGGGTAATAATAGTATATGAAAACTATACACCAAAAACTAGGCTTGGCTCCTATTTTTGCTGTATAATTTTTCAAATCAGTATTGAAAGAAATTCTACATAAACCAAAGTGCATTTTCTGGTTTCTTTTTTTCTTATGTCCATATACACATTGCACCATACATAAATAATTACATTGTAAAAATGACTCCATATTTACAAGTATAATATATATTTCATATAATATATAAAACTTTATATTAAATCTAGGTAGATGATATTTGGGATAGTTTTTTTTTTTTTCCTGCTCACACTCGTGACTTTCCTTTAAATCGGAGGTTGACTTTATCTGTTGTTAAGCAGGATCTCCAGCCAACAAGGGCACGACGTGATGAACTGTCTCGAGTAGCAAGGCCCCCAGCCCTTGGCGAAACTGATCCGAACACTGTTAGGGTCGTAGGGTCCGTCTGTGTAATCCTGCTCCATGGCATGCTGTAAAAGGCAGGACTTCTCGTAATCAAACACTTTGATTGAATACCCGGGCATGACTTTGCGCACGATCAAGGCCCTGCAGTTAGGAACGTCCAGTGTCGGAGAATTGACAAAAATGGGGTGCTCGCTCCGATTGTAGGCCCACACCCCATCCGGCTCCTTGCTGAGCAAAATCCCGTATCCTATTTTGCTCCGAGTCCTTCGGACGGTCTCGCTCCGGTGGTCTAGGCTGAGCTGTCCCAGGCAGAAGCCGTTCCCTTGAGGTAGGTCGTAGAAGATGCTGACAGAGTGTTCGTACACTGTGTAGAGGCGGCCCACTCGGGTCCGGTGCTCCCAGTACGCCACGTTGCACCAGTGGCTTTGCTTCGTCGTGTCGGGTGACATACTGGCATCTGAGGGGGGAAAACAGACAAGACACATATCACAAAACAAGAAGGATCGAATTACTCAGAGAGGGATTAATAGCAAGGCTAACAGGAAGGATTAAGTTGAAGAGGATTAGCTTGTAGTTTATTGTTGTGAACAGGTGTCTCTTTTATAGATACAGTATAACAGCACTGTATCGTAATTAAAGAAAAAATAAAGCATAAATGCACAAAACCTGGCAGTCCTCACACACTGCAGAGGCAGGGCCAGACACTGAACATATTTATAGCAGCTGCTGCTGGTATTATTAGGACTAGGTGTAGCAGGATTCAGTAACAGAAGCCAGCCTGCTTTCTAAGCATGAGAACACCGTCTTAACTCAATAACTCAATGTTATTCCTCGACAATGAAATGCATCGCTGATGTTGCAGACCAGCAATCAACAAACAACCCCCACTTCTAGTACTTCAACTGAGACCAAAAGCCCACAGCGATTCCATCAGGTATTCATTACTACTACCTGGAATCAAAGCACAGCACTTCATCAAGCCTGCCCTCCAATCACCAATTTTCAGGGAAGGAAATAAGACTCCTGTTGCATAGCAGTTTCACCCATTCCAGGTTTTAATACATGCTTGATTAGCCATCGTGTGTTGGCAACAAGCTCAGGTGTGTTTCATTAAACTCAGTAACAAAACCAGGAATGGATCAAAGTACTATGCAATGGGAGTCTTATTTCCATCCCAGAACTGCTTAAAGCTTCCAAATTGTTGAAACCTATAGTCAACTCTAAGAAAATCCCTGAAGAATACAAGTGACAACTAGATTTTATTGAAATATCAGGATATTGTATTAATTATAAAAGATAAAAAAAAAAGATTGAAATATCAGGATATTGTATTAATAATAGTTCACATTTTAAAATACGCTTTGTGGTAAATTAGTCATTAAATCCATCAGTAACTGCACTATCTGCCTGCTCTGTATGTTCTTCAATATTGATAATGCACTGTTAGGGAGTCTATTGTGTGCCCGGAGATCCTATTAAACATACTGGCTCTTCCTACAGCTCTTAAACACTGCAGGTGTTCATTGCTTAACCTTTTCATACTGAAATGATTTCACTGTTGTATAACTTCAAAAGGACATGTTCAATTCTACTGCAAATCTGGCTAATTGATTTCAGATGTCTAGAATAAAAAAAAAAATGCATAGATCAAACTCCCCCCCCCCCCCCCCGCCCCCCCAAGTGCACAATGATTTAAATTGACACCTTTAGAATAAAAGATAGACAGAGCAGCAGTGTTCAAGGTGAAATTAAAAACAGCGTGCACTGGCAGAAAATCACCATGGAAATGAAGCTTTCATGCATAATGGGACCCTATCTGTGGAGGGTATTTTTAACTCAGCCCCTAGCCAACAAGGCTGACATGAATTATATTTCCCCAGACATGCTTTGACTGTACCTCACACATGCACTCATCAGAGCTCCCCTTTTATTTCCTGTCCAATGAGAACACAGTACAAGAAAGGACAATAGCACACTGTGTATGAGACAGGGTGGAAGTGATGCTGTATGTGGGATGTCCGTTTGGAATTGGGAGCACAACCCCCCCCCCCCCCCCCCCCCCCCCCGCTCCACCCCCACATCAGATAAGTTAATAAAACGTGCCCCTCCCTATTTTGAGAAATGAGTCATGCCTAAGTTATTGCTGTACAAATGCCTCAAACTTCAGTGTATGACAAATCACTACCATTCTAATAGCTCCAACTGTGCATTACGATACAGCACCTTAATCTCCTGCCTGCTTATGTGGAAAATAAGATGGCAACACCCTCGGTGCAGGGTTAAAGAAACACAGCCAAGGTTGTACTGAGAGAACAGCGACCATGAGGTCACATCCTCTTGTCATCCGAAACTGCACTCCATGATTGGCAATTTTGTCCTTTGAGCTTGAAGTACTTGCCCCCCCCGTATTCGCATTCCTGCACTGGGCAAAGGTCCTGGGTCTGCGGCCGAGGCAGGGGGTCTTCACTACGAGCCAGCCCGGCTCTCAGCCCAGTATTCAGCTCCCTGACAACTTATCACAAGCCCGTGACCTCCTGACCCCCGAGTCTTCATACCATCGAGTCTGATTAACTCACACACAGGGTGATGCTATTATTTTGCTTCAGAGACTCTATTGACAAAGAGGATTTAAAGGCCAGGCCTGTGGCCCCATTCCTTTCATTCTCAAACCTCACTGGAGTTAATGGCCTCCCCTCCCCAGTAACACACTTTCCTTTAAAGTGGATTGCTGCAGTTTCATTCCAGCGGCAGACGACTCAGTCAGCCAATCCCCCCTCATTCTCTCTCCATCCTGAATAGCCAAGACCTTGTCGAATGACTCCATCACCCAGATTGGAAACTGAGCTGCTGCAGTGTTCCCCAAACCATATTCAGAACCCTTGCCCAAGTTCCACACACAAACACAAACGCTTTGCAGTCAAAATGTCAGTCCAAAGAAAATATATACATGTGTATTTTAAAAAGGGTTACTAAATATTAAATAGTGGCAGTAGACTGTCAACTATTTCATGTCCAAAGACAATCCAAACTGTGTTTTTTCAATCCCCAGCTACCTGTATAAGAATGCAAAACTTGGTTTTTCATTACTTGTGTGCGATAAGTAAATCTTACATTGAGCCACTAAAGCTGACCTCTCTTAGTGACCTATAATAATGACTTCACGTGTATTTACCAGCCCCCTATTCAATTGAAAGAAATATGCAATAAAATAAAAACACAACCTTATTAGAAAAGCAGTGGTTGTTTCCAGATCCTCAGTTAGGGCAGAACAATAAAAACGACTAAAGAATAAAGTGATGCTGCAAAGGAAAGGGGTTTTCATTCACCACTTCAATCCAGGGTTGCTTGCAGAGCAAAGCATGCATGCCCTGAAATGAGACAAAGCCGTCAACGTGGCCTGTGGTATTCTTTTTATTTTGTTTCTAAAGCAGCTTACTTTAGTGCTGGCTATGCTCATTAGCAATTGTTGCCAAACCCCTTAACTAAACAGTGCTACCCCCACGGCCCTCCCACCAACGTAGGCCTCACTAATTCCTGATTCTAGTTTCACAGTGCCAGGACTGCGCAAAAGCAGCAATGTATCTGATAGGCGCAAGCAGAGCCTTGGAAGGGGTTATGGCCTGTAACAATGTGGGCTCTCTCCTGTGTGTAGAAGCGCATACCTTTCTATCTTTTTCTTTTTTTTAACCAGGAGAAGAGAACAGGCAGCTTGCCCTGATGAAAGGTAACTTTCTACACAGAAAAAGCAGCTTGCTATCTCTACTCCCCAAGCTCGCTGAATCCTGGTTAGTAGTAACCAGATTCTTCCCCGACTGACACAAACACACACACGCGCTCAATACAAATTCTCAGTTGGGTTTATTTTAATAAAAAGAAAATACATTAGTAGTCAAAATGCATGTGATCAAACCCATAATTACAGAATGGCTTGTAAAGTTCAGAATGAACTGTGCTTGTACAATTCAAGTGGAATGTTGAATTCCATTAAGGTCATCTTCAGGTGACTCCTCTTAGTGACCTTTTTACAACCATAAAAGCCTATCCCCAGTTTTCAATAGTCTTTATCTGAACTGGCTGTTTGGTTATCCTCTCTTAGAAATGGTTTCATTGTAGTCAATTTCTGGATCAATGGATATAGGGAAACCCTAACCTCTCCCTGCTAGCTGTATGTGTTTTATAGCTCCTAAGAGCACAGCGCACACTGGACACATTGCCTCTATACTGCAACTGAACCCCTTGTACTGGATTCCCTAACGTTAACAGGAAATTTGAATGTGAAACACAATCTTCAGTGCCCATGCATACATTTAGAGCACAGACTCTCTGCATGGGACACACTGCATTTCTCCCACATGTAAAGGAGCTCGAGATGGGGGGCGGGGGGGGGATAGAGCAGCTCAATTACTCAATGAAAACAAGCAGTGGTCTGTAACCCCTTCAAATAGGAAGGCATTCTAAAAAAAAAAAAGCATTTCTAACAACCCGCTAAACAAGATTTCCATACCTTGCGTTACCCGTAGTGTCGCTTTCACTCCCCTCTCAACTGCTGTGTACTTGAGGTTTGCAGATTTAAAATTGAAAGAACACAGATTGCATCAAAAAAATGGCCAGATATCAATATCCATGTATAGCACTTCAAGAGTTGATCCAAATAGCATTGGTGTTACTGATAGCTTATAGCACTGTTATATCTATAGCGATAACTCCGAACAGTAAAATATGCAGAAGCTCTTGTAACTACAACACGGTGTCAGCAGTGAGAGTCGCTGCCTAAACTCTGGCTCTGTGTTTACGAGATGAGTTTTGCAGCAACGGGCTGCGGTCTGATTCTGAGGAATCCTGTTCAAGGTATAAAACCTGGTAGCAATTACCAAGCTCTGTCCCCTTTTAACCCAGCCCATTGTAACAGCTCACTTTGCCCATTAGATAAGCAGTTTTTGTTATTATATTTTCAAAATCACCTCCGCTTAATGTCAGCTGTTTAAGTCACAATCAACCCGACTGATCCCTTTATTGTCACTAATGTGGTTTACTGTTTCTTACATGGTGAAGAAAGCAATAACCTGCCATGTGTTTTTATGTCTATCGTTTTTATGTTGATACCTGTGCTTCACGTATGAATGACTCTCTAAAACCCTGATTACACCAGGTTTTACCTACTTTATATTTTCATCCACGACCACTTCTATTTAACAGATCATTACCAGCAAAATGATCCTTTGTTTTTTAAAAAAAGCAGGCCTGTAATCTGTAAAGCCCATAGAATTTGTTTGCATCAGATCAAATGAAAGTGTTTTTTTTCTGTTTTAATGCCCTTTTAAAACTTTATATTTCTTGGAGACATTAAAAAAAAAGAAAGAAAAAGAAAAAAATGGTTCTGACAAAGGATTTAAACCTGTCTTTCTACAAAGACTGGAGGCAGCAGCACTGGGTAATTACAGCTAAACAGACAAAGGGGCTGAAAGTTTCATTAGCAATCCTTATTATCTGGTAATGGCTGGAAAAGCAACATGCAGTGGGAAAAAAAGGAACAAAGTGGCCAGAAGGCAAATCAAATAGATCAGCGAGACAGTAAAAAGTAAAAATGAAAGGATTGTGCCTGAGGAAAGCTTTTTAAAAGGGTCTCTATTCTGCAAGCAGCCTCACTTTCTGCTGTCTCCAAGGCTGAACAAAATGTGTGACTGTGCTGAGGTGGACTACTTTTCATTCTTCTTCATCTCCCCGTATTCAAGCAAATCCTGAAAAGATGAACTCAGCGTGCAGCCCTGACATGATGTGAGCACTTTACCCAGCCCCTAATACAGGAGGCCTGCTCCAAGTCTTATCCTTAGCCAAGTATTAGTTTCACCTGCAGACATTAGACCCTACCACTGGCCAGACTGTCAGGGGGTGGCACATGGAAAGCCTTGTGACTTAAATAAACTAAAATAAGTATCCTGTTTCTGTTCAGCTGTAGCCAGCATATCCACCTTTCTGACAAAGACCTATTTGTCGGTGTCGTTTCTCGTACATGACAAAAAACAGCTTGCCCCCCCCCCTCTCCCTCTGGCAGTGGTACAGGCTACAGCTTTAAACAACTATCATTACAGAGCAACTACATCTTATAACAGCCACATTTAGGCTGGCGTCTGAGCTATCTCTCCCATCAAAGACAGCTTTATCAGCCAGACATACACACTGAAACTCTGGCTGTTGTTTATATATGGGTTTGTTCCTTGCAGTCATCATTTCCTCTCTTGCAACTGCTGCCTGTTAGCAGATACAACAACATGAGAAAACTTAAAGAAACTTAAACATGTTTTTAAAAAAAAGAGGAAAGAAAGCCGCAATCATGGGAGGGAACAACTCCCTGTTGTAGCCCCCTGAGCTGAGCAAAAACATTGTATCCAACTTCCAAAAGGAAAAGAAAAAAATTATTGTTCATGACATGTTTGTTCTGCTGTTATTATACATGCTAGCAGGTTTCTATCCAAAAGTAAAGGTCCTCATATTGTGCCCTCCTGCTGTCCCACCTAATAATCTTCAGGATCGCATGAATTCCCTGTTCAGTGGCCGTCACCAGCCTCACACCAGACACAGCCCAGAGCTCCAGAGTTACGTGTTCCTTGGCTGACGTGTGTGCCTGTTGCCCCTCTGCTTCACGTCTAGCACCAGCAATGGGGGCGGGTCTTGACCCTGCGCTCCAGGCAGGTTTGTGGATGGCAGTCACATGTGCATCAGCAAGGGTGTAGATTCTGAACACGCTGAGGTTTCAAATCCCACGAGCAACACGACCGTATGACAAGTTTAGTAAAACAAAACTTCCCAATGCAACTCTGGTGCTAAATGAGGTCTTTCAAACCCAGCAGAAGAGCAGTGCTAGAATTGTGCAATGCAGTTGATCTAACAGTATGTGTTCAAGTCTCTCTCATACAAAGCTGTTAAGAACAGCCTTCACATGCTCCCATTGCGAAGCGGGAGGCCTCTCTTATCTGTGAATGAACATCCACCAGGGGCAGCGACTCCTGGAAGAATCCCAATGCGGAGAAGAGTGTGTGCATGTGGTTTTCATTTTGGCTGACAGCTACCCTGTCCTCCTCCTCCATGCTTTACAAAGCAGCAATCTTACACTTTAAACTCAAGGCTGCCACCAAAAAATACATGAATACAAACAACTTAACAAAAGGGCAGCAAATCTTAATGTCGGTGCACATTACATAAACAATGAACCAGAACAGCACTTCAGATTAAAAAGTTTAACAATGATGACGCCTCTTAAAGGACATTGTCAGGTCTAGCTCTTTTGGTTTGCTCTAGTGAAGTATTGCTATGACATCTATACAATAGTACATACCAGTAAGAAGGTACGTGTGTGTGTGTGTCCAACTGTGTCCTTGTAACCATGGGTAGAAAAGATTAACCTTATAGTGAGGCTTTCCTTGAAACACCTGGAATTGTATTTTTCCTATAAAAATTTGCAACGCATTACTATATCACAAACACCTGAGGAAAACCCCATTCCCCATTCTAGTATCCTTAACAGATTCACCTAGCTCTCCATATTGCATACCACAGACGCTCCAATCAACCACTTAGCGGCATTCTATTGACATCTCAGCCCAAAGATAAAGCAAAAACATACGCGTGTTCCAGGACAATTCATCTAATGAATCATCCATTTGTACATTTGCCCGCTAGACAGAGCGAAGGCAGAGTCCCCATCCACCCCACCCCTCCCCACCCAGTTAACCATTTCTTGGCTGCCCGGGAATGGCGCTCCTCCAGCTCTTGTTATTAATTAATCTGGGAGACGCACGCTGTACTTCTGGCCATCCCAACCACTTCCTGCTTTGGCGGAGATGGTGGGGAGATCCGTGGCTTGCCAAAGCATATTTTTTATTTATTTTTATTTTACTCTGCTACTGTACCATGAAATGCAGTGTTTCGTGTCCGATGAACGTCGGGTCAGCTTATCCTTGTTAAGAGTTTAAAGCACAACTTCCATCTTCAATTTTAAGATTAATCTTAAATTATATATTTTGTGCTCAATTTCTCCTAGCCAGGGGTTGGAGACTGCACAGTAAATAAGAACAATAATAACAATTTAAAAAAAGCAAAATGATTATTCTTTTTTATAAATGTTTTTAAAACTAAAAAAAAAAAAACACGATTAAAACAACAGCATAAAAAAAGCCCTTAAAACTCTTCAATTGAAATGATTTATAAAGCAGGTCTTTGCAAACATCTGCAAAGAATCTTCCAAGTTAAACGAAATAGCAGGATTTCATTAAGCAAATTGCAAGCTGGCAAAAACTCTGAAAGAAAGGAAAAAAGCCACAGCCAGTCCTATAATTTAAACCTTATTTTAGATGCGACAGCCTGACTACATGAGCTGCACTGCAAAAAACGTACCCCCCCAAAAAAAAAGAAAATTCCTCTCCGAGCTGTCCCCTCTTTGCAGACCACAACATTTTCAGCAATTACAACGTTACTCCGAAATTTCCCATCGCCGCTCAGAAAAAAAGGAACTAGCGCACAAAGTCACCATTGTCGCCTGTAATTAAATTGACAGAAACAGCCTGAAATCCTGGAAAAGTCTACAGCATGTTTAGAAGTATATTACAATGTAGGCAGCCCACAATTCAAAGCTGTGCACTCTGAGACATTCCACTCAAAACTCAAAAATGCTGATTCTCCTGAAAGAAGCATGTCGTTTTCTACTGTAATTTACTTATTTTGCAAACATTTCTCAGTGCCAAGGGTGTAGATAACCAATCGGCCTACATCCAACAGAAGCTGCTTAGCTTCACCGTGATTTGACAAACAGATCTCTCGATACATCTAAGAATCCAAGTGAGACAGTCAGTCAAACCGTTGCTCAGCAGCAAGTGCTAAAGAATGTCCCTGAAAAATTCCATCAGAATGGGATTTCTCTTGATAAAAGTGTGGAAGTGTGACATACTGACACATGGTCAGCCAGGCAGCCTCCATACACTCCTAGATTATGAGGTGGACAGATTCATCAGCTAGAAAAAAAACCAAAACATGTAACCCATTTCAATGCTGAAAATGAGCAACAGAATGAAGCAATCCCACAAGCAAGGACCCTGGTATTGCTAAAAGTTTTGTATTGCTTGGTTTGTTGGGACATTACCACTGGGAAGACACACTTATATATGTTAATATACATTAGTAGTAGACACATGCAAAATTGTGCCATATGTACTATGAAGTTCAGCAAGAAAATATGATTTTATTTTTTTTAATAACTTTGATACCTCACAGCACCCAGTACATCTGTCACTAATTTTAGGTTTAAGTCCTGCACTGCGATGGACAACTACACTACATTCTCCTAGTTTAGGTCAGTATTATTTGAGCCGAGTGAAGTTTTGACCTCCTGCCTTTTAAGTGTTATTCTGTACCAAACTCCCCCTCCCTTTCCTTTCCTTTCTAACTTAGTTGAAGTAAACAGAGTTTGCAGGGAGGAAGCAGCAGGGGGTTAATGAAATGTGAGGAATGAAGCTGTGCTTGAAATGTTTCGAATGCGAGTGAGAGGATGGGAGCAGCAGTGGTCACGCGGCTCCCCGTTTTTCAAAGTGCCGGGCGTCACTGCTTTCTCTGGAAATGCCAAATGCCGTGACCCTGACAGTGTGGGCCTCTGAATGAAAGGAAGCAGCTCCCACCAGAGCCCCGCGGCCACAGCACAAAGGACAGACCCGGAGAGAGGTCACTGCAGCAGGACCAGGGCTGGTCAACCCCAGTGAACAACCTCCTGGAACAAACTGTCCAGGCCAGTCACAGAGAGGGAGGTCCTGTCAAAACGCTTGCGTGGCTTATTAAAAGACACGCACAATAGAGCTAAAAACAAAGAGTTATTAATAACAGAAAAAACACCTACCAGGCTTCCCCTTTAAAAGCAAAATGAATACCTTCAAGTACAAGCTATTTTGGCCATAATATTTCGGTTGTATGGCACATTTCTAATATTTATGCTCTGTGTCACAGTTATTACATTTCCTTCTAACTGTTAATTAAAGTCCTGTCTGTACAGTCTTTTCATCTTTTCTCTTAATGCCAAACTTTCCTCAAATCCCCAAGTGTTCTCTCCCGATGCATTCTCCTCATTAGTTTAAGCGTCCAGATTTTTAAGCTGAAATACCTTATTGTTCATTATTGACTGCAGATGAAGCACATTAAAACACTAAACTAACAGTTTTACATTCCACACATTTTTAATGGCGTTCCTCACTTTTTATTTGTTGATGTAACCCCTTGCCTTGGGAGTATGAATGGTTCTATTTGAGGCAACAAATCCTGGACTGGCAAGCAGCACTGGGATAGTGCTACATTAAATTGGTATGATCAATATATATATATGATATATATATATATATATATATATATATATATATATATATATATATATATACATCAACACAACACAAAATTGTATTTTCTTTTCTTCCGATCACAGAAAACAATGACACCTGCAATACTAATCCCTTTTTTGTGGTTTAGCAATACCAATGCACGGAGCAGGGCAATCTCTCACGTTTTCATTTCTGAACGAGCCAAAAAAAATAAGAAAAAAAGCCTCTGCAAACTACAGTAATTCTGGCAAACAAAACCAACGCAAACAAAGGCTACGCAACCATGACTAAAAGCAACAGTATCACAGCGAATGTGCTTCACAGAGAACAGCTCCGTAAGCGAGGAAGCAGATCAGGGACAAAGGTACTGCAAATATTAAACAGTGCTTCAGATAAGGTTGCCAAGAAAATACAAATAAATAAGAATAATAAGAATAATAATCAATCGAACTAATCGCAGCACTGTACAAGAAGAAAATGAAGAGTCACTGTGAAGCAGCCAGGCTCTTCTCCTGCTTGCTTCATTTCACTTGAAGAGCAGCTCTGCTGCTGGCTCCCTGTAACTGTGCTAATCTGTGTCAGCCAGGTCGGCATCATCAAGTGTCCGCACTGCTCCTTCACTTCCGCTCCTGAAGCGCTTTCATTGTGTGGAGCCTCCTCTCAGAAAGGAATCAGTCTGCCCAGGGCCCCTGGAGAGGGAACAGAGGCTCCTTGGCAGGGAGACGGATCCTTGCAGACCGCCAAAGTACCCTTAAGTAGTTGAAGCTGAAAAGCAGCCAGACAGACAGAGAGAGAGAGAGAGAGAGAGAGAGAGAGAGAGAGAGAGAGAGAGAGAGAGAGAGAGAGAGAGAGAGAGAGAGAGATTGCACAGGCATCCATGCTAGCACCAGTCACTCATTTATTACAGCCTTTCACTGGGGATTGTTGCTGAACTCAGTGCTTTGTGTTGGTATGAATTATTCACCCAACTTTAGGCACAGAACAGGGACCAGAGTCTGGGTTTTAGGCAGTCAGCCATTACAAGCAACTGATTTGCAATTAATAATAAAACAACAACAACAACAACACAAAACTCTTAACTTGCATACTTTTAAGCAAAGATCTGTTTTAAATGGCTTAAAACACAGCGTGATTAAATCTGCTTCCTAAGCACTAAAACCACAGCACAATCTCTTAACCTGCTCCCTAAATAAAAAAATACAAAAAAATGTTGCAGTTCTTTTTGGAATTCCACAGCCGTCCCCTCCCCCGAATCAAAAGGCCATTCACAGGGATTAAAGTTACTGCACTTCAGCACTGCTGCCAGTCAGGTTTAAAACAGGATGTTTGGCTGAGGCCTCTTTCCCCTCAAATAAACAACCTTATTCTGAGGTGTAGAGGCAGCCATGTGGAAGTACTCGAGTCACACTATTTCCATATCCCGTATCCTGATGCATTGTGCTCCCACTGGGAGTGCTGCTGGGCTGCGGAGTACCTTGCAAACTGAACCCAGCCCAAGGCACAGAAACAAGCAGTCTATCAGCTCTCTCCTCCAGGCTGCCCCGAGAAGGGCACAATGACGACCGACAGGAACACACAGTAGACCCAAAGTTAAGACTTCTTTAACAACACCAGCAGCAGCTGCAATGTTTCTGCTTTCCGTTACATTCCTGTACTGTATGTAAACTAGAACATAGTAAAAGTCAGTGATCGATTACTTCTGCAGTTGCAGAAGTAGCTGCAACATCGTTTTCTACACGCCATGAACATGAACAGGAAAAGGCCATTAGTCTCACCCTCTTTCGGTGCTGAGGTCATTTCAACATTCCTGCAAATACATTCAATCGATGATAAACCCGCTGGTGTCTTAGAGGAACTGGTTTGGTTTTACTGAGTCGACTCGCATGCTTCGTTGAAAAGCTGTGAAACCCGTTCATTGTGCCACATTTTGGATATTTTCCTCTACTGTTAAAATGGTGGTTTTTAAGAGAAAAGAAAACTAAACACCAAACACAGAACACAATTAATTATTGTATTTAAATTGTATTTAATTATTTTAAATCTGGAGGATATAACTATTTTCTTTTCACAGACCTAAAGACACGTACCTTACATTACCCAGTTTAAGACTTCATACTGTGTTAATGAATCAATCCACAAAATATTGGTGAAAATTATGTATGTTCTGCTACTTGATAGGTGGTGCCAGCTGAGTGTACCATCAAAGAGCTATGCAATGGGAGTCTTATTCCCAGCCCTGTATTGAAAGCTGGCAGGTAAATGGTTAAAAGCGCTGTGTTCTCAGGAGTTCCTTCACCCTCTTCTGAAGCGCTGCACAGAGGCTCTCTTATGCTGTTTTAACTCACTGGAACTGTCAGCCATTAGGATAGCCATGAAGAGTGGGCAATTATAACCAGATGGTCCTCAATGGGTCTTCCCTTCAAGGCAGGAGCTTGCTGTGTGCGGGGGCCTGGTGTGCCACTGCACCCCTGCGTGTTCATTCCTCATCTCATAACACTGCCTGGCTCCTGTTCAAATGTCAAGCCTCTTAAAATCCCCTTGAGTTAAGACCTTTTTGTTTGTTTGTTTGTTTTTAGATTGTTAATATAATTTGTTTAGTTGTGTACTTTTAATTTCCAAACTGTGCTGTTTAGACATACAAATAAGTACACTGTTAACTCAATCAAGGCCCTGCTAGAATGATATAACTTCAGTTTTCAAAGTTTAAAAAAAACCAAAATGACCGCAAGTAAGAAAGTCATCATTTATTTTTGTTGTCCTTAAACAGATGTTCCATTTCAAATGAGTGTTTTGAAATATTCATAAGAATCAATAAATAAACAAACACGTCAAATGCATTGTGCATAGAGCTGACCGAGCAAGTCTATCGGGAATATTGTTCAAGGATTTGCACAGTGCAGATCACCCTGCAAGGTAAGTGAATTGCATTAGTTTACATCTCACCCCTGAAGAGGCTGACGAAGGCAGGGCGTACCCAATCTGTCGTGTGCCTTCTGAGCCAGCCGTCAAAAACTGGCCATGTGGGTTGGTTTGTAGATCTGAATTTGTAGCTTATTCATTGATACTACTGATCGGTGTGGGTTACCAGTTTATGAAACACCTCCAAGAAGGATATTTAGTAGAATGCGGTGCAGTGGATTAATGCACTGGGAATTGTAGTCCCCTCATATCATGTCTATCATTTCATTCATAAGCACCCAGTTGAAGAACACTGGCTTAAGAGTCAATAAATCACAGCAGGTTCCCAGAATTGTCAGTGGAATCCCATAAAGTAGGAATGGACCTTTAAATTGGGACCTGGGGAGGTCAAAGGGTAAGCTGGTGAAGCAGTGTGCGGATAGGTGCGTGTGTGTGTGTGTGACGACATGAGTTCCTTACAGCTCCAGCAGGAGAGCACAAAGGGTCTGGTTTCTATTTACTGGCCGATAATAACCTGCATTTTTGTTTGGCAAAAAATCTAATTTGTGCAAAAATGCATTCTTTTCATTTGGCATTAAAACAAAGGAATCAAAAGTCGTGTATTTTTAATCAACTTAATTGTCAACAGAATAAAAAGAAAAGCCATTTAAAAAAAAAAAAAGAAATGGCATGAAACAGCATCTTATCAGATTTCATGCTTTATAAACAATGTTTTTAGAACAACTATTACAGTTTAGATATTTTTGGGGGGCCTGAGAAAGGGACAGTGAGGCGTACAGTGAGTTGTCAAATGTTCTCAGCCCTCTCGTTATTAAAGTGAGTAAACTGTGTTTTGAGTTTAGGACTTCTTGGCAGAGTTTCAAAATTACAAAGAGGGATTGATGAAACTGACGCTAACAAAGAGTTGAAACTGGCAAAAGTGAAACAGTGAAAGAATATTTTGTGTATGAAACTATGGGTAATAACATGGAATACGCAAGCAGGTTACAAGTGTCCAGAATAAACTGATTCACCTTTTAGAGGAACGTAGGCTAATTAATTAAGTCGCCTAGGATTCTTCATGAAATCTGTTCATTTCCTTTGCAAGCGACCCCCATTAATGAGCTCATAAAAGTATCATGATAAGGAACAGACAGCTGTGGCTCTTGGTCAAGGAGGAGGGAAGGTCAGGGCACAAAGCACAGGAATGCACCCTGACCACGGATCTTAATTAAAGTGCTACAGAACAAAGCAGCTTCCTGCCAGCTAGTTACTGAACTCGCTCTATAGAATCTTTCATGAGGTAGGCAGTGCAGCAGTTTACATGTTAGCCCAGCTGACACACTGGAAAGAAAACATGTTGACAGCATGTAATAATGCAAGGCTGGGGCAGTAAATATGGGGTTCAGGCACAAGTCATGTTCCGAACAGGTGACCTGGCTGAGAAGGACAACAATAGACATGCATGCAAAACCAAGTCATCACAACAAGATGCACTAATGAAATATTCAGCTGAAGACACAACACAGCAGTGTGTGTGTGTTAGTGGGTGTGCGTGTGTGTATGCGTGTGTGTGTTAGTGGGTGTGCGTGTGTGTTCTGATTCCACACCAACAGAAACCAGACTTGGTAATGTTTCAAGAAGAACCAAGCCCTTCAGAGTTTAGTTCACATCCAGAATAAGAATCGCAAAGCAGTATAAAATGAACCCTGCTTCTGTTACTCAAAGCAAGCGTGTTGCGAGGGTGATAATAATGGGCTCTCTCCTTGCAGTGGCCAACTTTGCACAGCAGTGTAAGTTAACACAAGACTTTCAGTAGCATTTGGCAACTTTCAGCAGAAATTATTTCCATTTATTAGCTGCACTGTTTCTGGTTCGCTTGTTATTTTCAGGGGGAAAAACAAAAAAAAATTAAATTTAGAACTTGATTTAGAAAATAAATAGGACTAAAAGCTTATCAAAGAGTTTTCATAAATCACGGCACTCTTCATATAAATCCGAATGAATGAAGAGAGACAGCTGTCTGTCGTGTTTTTATTTCCTTACTATTGTTCAAAAGACCCTCTGGCCCTTTATTTCATATTTTCGAAAGTGTCGCAGTGTTGGAATACTTAATAGATTAACGGAGAAGATGCCAAGGACAGCGCCGCCCTAATGCAGCACAGCTGGGTGCAAACAAACTTTTATAGAGTTCAAGAAATAAAGAACCATCCTAAATGGTAAAAAAACTATGGCATGGGTAAGGGGAGAAAAACAAACTATACTGTGCCCTTTAATATACTGCAAGCAGGGAAATGTGTGTGTGTGTGTGTGTGTGTGTGCAACAGGACTTAAGGTAGCAAATTGTGATATAAAAATACAGCACAGCATTTTAATATTATATACTGTGCCTCACAAAAGGGAGCGTGTCCCTCCAGTACCTTGCTATGGCTGGCAGTCCTGATGCTATCAGCCGGTCCTTATACAAACTGGAATTCCTCCAGGACTGTAGAGCATTAGCTTTCTTTCTGATCAATGGGAATGACCCAAGGAGCAAACAACAACGTCACAACTTCTCAATGTTCGGCTCCTGGAATCCTGTACGCTTTAGAAAAGGCTAATAGGGCAAGTGGTTCTAAGAATGCAACATGCAAGTTGTCTTTAAAGGGAGCAGGACCAAGCGTGCAATTAGAATCTGATGGAGGAAGCAAGCCTGCATTTATTTCTATTATGTTTTCCTTAAAAGGCCCTGTCAATGTTTGGGTTTTTTTCAGATAATTGCCATAATTAAGCTTCAATAACAGGCCAGTCAACTCCAAACCGCATTACAGAGTTGTACAGTTACTACAAGCACTGTGTATATAACATGTTGAATTATACATTAAATCCTTGTGCCACTTAATCAAATGGCAGTAGTACATTCAGAAGCAAGAGAATAAAAGTCAATGAAAGTCAATAAATGCATTCAAATATGTGAGTGATTATAAAATCATGAATATTAAATCAATAAATATATACAGGAATTGTAATAATAAAACTAGGAAAACTGGATGTCTGCTTATGCAATTGTTCCTCTTAATCAAAGAGAGAAATTTTTTTTTTTTTTTTTTTTTTTTAAAGTTATGCATCATTGTTTTTTTCATCCCACAAGAAAGTGGAACTAGTATTTTTATAAATTAACTAACCCTTAACAAAAGACTCAAATGTAGCCTGTTGCTTTTCCAGCCAATGAAAGTTCCATAAGCAGAGCTGAGAATTCCGGAAGAGACCACAAGTGAATTGGCATGGGAATCCCGGTAGGCACGGCACTCATTATGTGGAGCTCTATACAGGAAGCAATGGGATTCACTTGGAGTGCAATACATGGACAATTCAGATTGATCTGAAAACTAGCACAGGAACTCAGCGAGGAAACAGGTGCAAAGCTAGAGATGGACAGAATCACTGTATGCTGTTTAGAGTGCAGCTTATCCAATTAATACCAACATATCCCTCAATCTACCTGATTAACTGAAGGCATATCTAACGCTTGTCACAAAAAACTAAACATAGCAAGTCAGAAACAGCAAGCACCAAATAACTCCGCTAATTAGGTTCAGAAGCATGAAAATCTCACCTGTGAAGACATCTCCATTGAATATGGAGAATAGCCATCCTTGTGGGGGATAACATGTAACTGCAACATAACCTGAAATATGAGTTTTAAAAGGGGAGACTCGTTAACTGTAGTTAAACACAGCTTTCCTCTAAATGTTTGGCTTTGTTTACAAGCTATTGGGGCCTCAAAGGAATGCTTGTGGTGAAACATCTACTTCCTAAAATGCTTTTGAAGTCAAATACCTGTTTTCTACAGAACCCAGCAGTACAACATGAAAGCCACAAGAAACTGCTTGATTTACAAATAAAGTTCTTCAAAACCATCCTTCTATGCCTACCAGCATTTACTGTACTCGTTTGAGGACCGCATTCATTCCACTGAAGCGAGACAACATGAACTGTTCTGCTTTCGTAAAGGAAGACGACACCTTGTTTTTGCTCTTTGGGCAAAATTCCGGTAAGACCAATTTTATTTTCCGTTGACAAAAGCAAACATTATGTATAACTAGGCAGACCGTCACTGAGGCGCTATAATGCCGACTTGGAAACCAAGGGCCCGTTTAAAAAGCTGCAGTTGTGCAAAGGGCTTCCCAGAAGGGACTTTGAATGGTGCTTCACTAAAACCATAAAGCTTTTCTCTGTTTTGGAACAGAATCTCCTCCTTGTCCCAGGATGGCTGAAGATGTCCCCAAGCATTGCTTTTAAGAGCTTTTCTGTTTAATCTCAGCCATTTCCTTTAGGGGCACGCACTTACTCGCCAGACCACACAGATACTTGATGTTTCATTTCTTCATTCTCCTCGACCTACACTGCTAGCCAAGGAAAGAATGTACCTCCTTGCTGTACAGGCATCCGAGTTTGTGTTCAATAAGATAATTAAGAGAATTTCAATGTTCTTTTAGAAATCCCAGCTCTCACAGAAACCCCTTTTCATTCTTCAAAAGACTTCCTGCGGCAACAGTAAACAAGGGCTTGGTTTCTACTGTGCGTTCATCAAAAAAAAAAAACAGATGCTTCTAGAATTTTTTTTTTTTACTTGAATATTTGTGGATTGATCCATTAACACAGTATGAAGTCTAAAACTGGATAATGTTGCATAATGTATTTAGGTCTGTGAAAACAAAATAGTTGATTCAGTAATGTTTGCAGGGTTGCAAACAGGACTCCCATTGCATACAGTTTGATCCACTCCTGGTTTTACTATGAGCTTAATAAGCCTCACCTGAGCTTGTTGTCTATACACTGTGGCTAATCAAGCTCATATCAAAACCTGGAATGGGTGAAACTGCTGTGCAATAGGAGTTTTACTTCCATCCCAGTGTTTGTGTATAAAAAAAAAATTCTACCTACAATAAAACATATTTGTAGGTGCAAGAAAAAGTATCAGCTGTCCAAAAAAGAAACCATCTTAGCAGGTCTAAATGCCCTTTTTTTTTTTTTTTAAACTGAAACCCATTTCAGCAGGAGTTCCGACTTCCATCTCAGCTCACTAACAGCGTGACTTCACTTTCTAGTCTATCTCTTATCCTTGAGTTCAAAGTCCATCCACAAGGGAAATATAAATCAGCCAGCCACACACTCTGTTATTAAGAGTTGCACTATTTGAAACTGCACTGCGGGAGAGGGAGTATCCAATTACAGTGCAAGCCTGGTCGCATTTTATCTTTATATTGTTCCAGTTAAAAACACCACTTTCACCACAGAATACATTTGATCATACCCTTCCAGTTTTAAACAAAATGCCTGAGATAAGCTTTTACTATGAAACCTTTATCTTGGGGAAGTTTAAATAGCTTTTGATAAAGAAAAGTAAAAAAAAAACTAAGCAAGGTAAAGAAAAAAACTTCAACATTATGAAATTTTGGAAGGTTTGAAGATTTAACATATTTTCATGCTTGGCCACATTCACGCACTGAAAGATAAACACTGAGGCTTTGTGGATCGCTTTATGGAAAAGAAAACTAAGCAGACTCATTTTTGTTTAAAAATATAATCGTACTGATAATAACACTGGAAACGCTTAACCACATTTTAATCGGAAAGCAGCTCATTTTGTTTGCATTTGCTTTAAGTTGTATGGAGAAAAGCAAATCCAGCCTTACCCATAAGCAATTACATCACTCTGTGAACAAAATGCTGAGCTCAAAAAACACAACAGAAATTTTACAGAAAATATCCCAATAACATTTCCCAGGTTACACCACCAAGATGCCACCCATATCAGCGAATCAGTTAAACAGAAAAAAGCGTCTTCTTAAACCTGACAACAGTTTCAAGATGCAATGTCTACTTTCTGATGAAGGCGTGCTGCGATTCTTTGTACCCATTTAATATAGTAGGTGCGCTTGTTTTGCGACCCTGTGAACCTTTCGTGACCTCTCCACTTTGAGGATTGCCACATAGGGTACAGTACAGAACAAAAGGCATGACAAGAAGTCCTTATGTGGCAGCGCCTGTCATAATGCAAGTATTGGAGTATTTCACTGCTTGCACAGTCCCTGTACCCATGCCTACCTCCAGGTGTAGCCCCAGCATGGCACTGACCTCATACGCTATTGCTCAAGTTTTAAATGTCAATCCCAGTAATCAAAAGAAACCACAAGAAAGCTCACACCTTTGGCTGGTTTAAAAATAAATAACTTTCTCATTCAGTGCCAGCATAACCATTGCACGAAACAAACAAGGCTACTCTCACACACTCAACCTCAAATACAATGCATTACCAGCAGCAACCAAAACCGGAGAACACAAACACAGAGCCAACCCAATCACTGCCAAAACATGATGCATGCGAAACCAAATTGCACATTTCAGCACGACAAAATAAGACAGTATTTCATAACCCCCTCCCCAAAAATAAAACTAAAACAAATGATGCAATCTGGAATTCTAAATGCACTGGAATTCTAAAGAGTAAAGTACTTTTTTTTTTCATAACTTGTTGTTATTATTATTATTATTATTAATAGGTTGTGTGAAGGTTATCTGACTCTTAGTTCAGGAGCTGCTAGTTGCCATAGACATATATAATGTAGGGTAGATCAGCCAAAGTGTCTTTATATTAGTAAGATCCAGCGCCATCTAGTGCACAGCAGAGTATTGCCAGCAAAAATAAAGGAAACTCGTTTGCAAAGTAGAATATCACTAAATGGTGCAGACTTCTATATAGAAACGTGGGTTACATATATCTATTACAGGCAACACGAACTGAAGAGCAGCTCCTGAAAAATGAAATGACCAACACAAATCCTAAAAGCTTTGCACTCGCATTTCAAAGGCACAGAGTAACAGTGAAACATGTGGACTTCAAATCAGTTCAAGTTTGAAATGAAAACACTGATCTAGAGACAACAACAAACAAACAGCAACTTAGTGCCAGATGCAGTTCTGCCTTTTGGAAGGGCCGATAACTTGTGTTCAGCACTTCTCAATGGATAGCTTGAGGCTTCATGTGATAAGAAGCGACTGTGAATATAAACAGAACAGATGGAATCTAACACCCCTTTCTGTAGCTCCCTGCACTGCAAAGGCATGGAAGAGTTAGAACTGTGAGCACGCTTTACCTGAGAAGTCCCCGGGAGTGACATTGGGAGAATTTGTAGCCTCAGTTTCAGTGTATGACAATGTTGAATCTGAAAGATCTGTTAACAAAGGAAATATATTAGGAGCAAATCCATCACCATGTGCTGTACCTGCTGGCATATGAAGCCCTGCCGCAAGACAAATATAATAAGTCCTTTAGTCAAATACATATTGCACGCTCATCATTATAATTATACCCTAAAACCCACTAGAGTCCACAAAATGAAATAATAAATTGCCATTAAAGCAATCTTTACCTGGATCCATAATGTAAAATGGCTAGTTTTGAGGGACAGGTTGCTCAACCAATAATAAAATGAACATTCATATAGCAAAATATATGAGAGAGCGTGACAGTACTTTCTGGATACAAACTTCAGTGCAGCACTCTCAAAGCCCACAAAAGAACGGAGGTTCAGTTTATAAAGCAGGTTGGAACTTGGCGTCGACTGGATGAGGTTATGTTAAGCAGCTAAACAATTCACAGCTACTGTACTTAATTACCACCATTAACATTCTTGAAGTTGTTTATTCTTGCTTCCTTGCTTCCTTCCTTTGCGTTCAAACTGAAGCAAAACTTTGTGATAACAAGTAAGCAGCCATTGTTTCCCTGGCTAGCCGAACCACTCCAACACTTTAAATGCGGTTTGCTTTGGGACTTAGCTGAAAGCACATTGAATTAAACTAAACGGCATGTTTATCAGTTTACTCTTATTAA
Organism: Polyodon spathula; assembly: GCF_017654505.1. NCBI lineage: Eukaryota > Metazoa > Chordata > Actinopteri > Acipenseriformes > Polyodontidae > Polyodon > Polyodon spathula. Next base: position 14,404,522 of record NC_054557.1, on the reverse strand, counting down.
CAAACAACCACCCGGTATCATACTCTATGACAACTTTATCATCCACTCAAAATGTTAAGTGACTGTTGTTGTACGTGGGAATCAAAAATGTGAAAGAACTTATGCATCACAAGGTTGTGCATCCAAATATGATTTAATAGAAAAAGGTAAAACTATGCAACCCTTTCCTGCAACGTTACGTCCCTCACAGTGTGTATAATATCAACAGCACAATGATATTAACGCTAGTTCACCATGTGGGTTTGTTACATTAATAGAATTTTTTTTTCAGTAAATGCATCTGATTGGTGCAGACCTGCAGGTACACTCTGAGTGGGACTCTTCACTGGTTCTGCCATTCTCAGTCACACTGGATCAAAGTTAGAGTGACATCACCTTCTTCACACAGTCCGTTAAATGAAAGCGACCAGATGGCCATGATGGAACAGTATGATACAGTAATTGAAATAGGCTACTTTTCTACTTACCCAGTGGCTTAAACTCTTCATTAGGAGACAGCCGGGAGTATGGAGGAGGGGGAGACTCTAAAAAAAGAACAAACCGATCAATTATAAAATCCCATTACTACACTATAAGCACCTGAACATTGATTAGTGAAACATCATTTGTACATAGCAGTATTTTCTCATGGCTAAAATTACAACAGCACTGGGTCAAATTATCATAGCATTATGATAAGGTTGTATTAGTACATTGAAAATAAAAGACCATTTTTAGTATGTTTGCTTTTTTTCTTGTTTATTGCAACACAAGAGGTAATTTTCCTATTAAATAAAATGTGTTGACGTGCAACATAAGTAATTACATTTAATAAAGTAATCGTTTCAATCCGATTTCTATACAGAAAATAGCTTGCAGCATTTGGAAAATGTGGTACGTGAGCAAAAGGCTATGAAATGACATGTCAAGAAATAATAGAGCGGCTGCAGCTTTAAGGGAACAGTAATTGCCTGGATCCGCAGTCAGTCAGATAAACAGCTAGTCCGGCCGGCGCCAGCAGTATGCAAACTGCATATTATCACCGCTCCTTTACCTAAATAGCAGAGGGGACCTCCTTAGGAAAAAAAGGGCTTTTAAAGCACAACTTGAAACTGATCTCATTTCAAAGGAATAATGCCTGGCCAAATAAAAGAAAAAGGAAAGAAAAAACTTTGCTTATTTAAATGTTAGCTCTCGTTGCTGAAACAAAGCATTAGCGTGCGTGTGTGTGTGTGTGCGTGCGTGCGTGCGTGCGTGTGTGTTTTGCACGCTACTGCTCAGTTCTAAAAAGTAATGTTGGTGTAAACCGCTTCTACGACGTATACCCTATGTAATTGATATAACGCCAATTTACACATTCTAATTACAAAACACATACTAAAAAATAAATACTATATATATATATATATATATATATATATATATATATATATATATATATATATATATATATACGTGGTTTTATTGTAATAAAATGTCATGAATAGGAGGCACAGTTTTCAATTAAGTTCATATAGCACATTTCCAACAGAGCAATAAAACAAGTGTATCTTTAACCTCACCATGTGCCTTGTAATGCTTCATGTAGTCCGAGGAAGAGTCTAAATCCTCTACATCAGTGACGTAAAATAAATACTACATTAGCAGGTCATGCATCGGTGCGTATGAGCGATGTGCTAAATGCATCAAAGACCAACGATTGAAGATGTACTTCTCTTGCTTGCTAGGGGCTTGGTACAGCGTGTGGTTAAAACTGAATGATACTTTGACAACAACAGGAGCAATGTTTCTTTTCTTTCATTGATGGTTTCCTTACAAATAAAACGTGATTGCGGGCCGCTAACAGACAACTGGCGCTCACATTGTAGACCTGTAATCCAGATTGCTTTAAAGTATTTTTAATCTTTCTAGATAATAAGGATCAAATAAAACCGCTAACAAGATGTCCACATAAACCTTTGAAGTGTTTCACTACTCCGAGTAGATCGCGGTGTACACAATGGAAGCGGTGCACAAAACTGCAAGGGAAAGGCTTCGAAGAGGAAAGTGGAGCCACAGATGATCGCTTCATTTGAGCAATGATGTTAAGAGTAACATCAAACTTGGTTACGGGTGACAGGACAGAAACGCCTTCCCCCAGTCAGACGTGTCACAGAAGAATTCCATGAAGGCTTTTAGTAGGTCAATACCATGCTTTTGTAGAATGCTTTCCAATGCGCTGTAGTTTGCGCACAGAAATATTAAACCACACTGAAATGTATTACTTCTTTCAATATGCGAGTTTTCAACCCAATGTTATTTTGATAATGTGGAGAATATTACTGATCATGTTGACGTTTCCCAAGTTCCTGAACACAGATTAGGGTTTTACAGGATGAAAACCATTCAAAGTCGAAGTTAATATTGCTAAAGCATAAGGATGCACCATTAAAGAACAGAATATACCAAGAGCAACCGGTCACAGTCACGTACCCCACCCAGTCAAGTAAGCGCATGTTTATTTTTTTTCATTCGGTTGTCAATCATTACCTCACCAGTTACAAGATTAATTTGACCTGCTCATTCTGGACCGCACCGTCACCGAGTTGTTTGAATAAGGTGATTGAGCTGTTTGCTTCTCACGATTAAAAGGTATGCTTTTCCAAGTGGGGGTAGGCGGGCAGGTAGGCAAGCAGGCTCTTATCTTTGACCCTGGCAATCATCCCTCGTACAGTCTACATGCAGTCCGTTGTGCAACGCTTTGCGGGTTTTCTAACCACTGCAGGGCAGTCCTGCTAAAACCACCGTCTAATCTCAAGGTTACTCAGATACCGGAGGTAAGAACCACGCACACTTGGTGTTTACGTGACTAGGTTCTGTATCCCACAGTAATACAAATATGCGAACGTGATATAGGAATGCGTGTCCTATGCCGCTTGAATTGCACTCGCAAATTATTATCCCCAGGTAGTAAACCCATTCTTTGCTTGTGTACAGTATTTACTTGCCCGGGGGGGAATAGATTTCTCCTGGGCTAGCTAGCTTCGTGACTGTTACAAAAAAAAAAGCAAGTTGGTGTGAATACTGTACACATACAACAAATCATCATTAAACTCGTACCGAAAAGTTACTCCAACTTCATGACATGGAACAATTACTGTTTGGGGAAAAAAAAAAAAAAAATCAATGCTTGAATATCTTCTGGACTGTGCTTCCACGGATACGATGGCGTTTGTAAATTATGTTATGCATCAATAATAATAATAATAATAATAATAATAATAATAATAATAATAATAATAATAATACATGTCCTTACCTGGCCCGCATAGCCTGCTGAAGTGATAGGGGTTGCAGCACACCGCTGGACTGTCCACAACCCCAAAACTCTCGCAGTCGCAAAGCGGTTTGAGCTCTGCCGGGTGCTGCACATCGGGCCAGCGGTAGAGTTTGCACAGAAGTAGCTGAGGGGAAGCCGCCTGGCCGCCCACCCGCACCTCTGTCCGAAATACCATCACACAATCGGTCGGCATACCCCCTTTCGATTCCACGGCCTCCACCAGAGTATCCAAGGATTTCTCCTTTAGCCTTTTCAATAGAGAATAGGTTGCGGATTTCAGCTCCTGCTCCACTGCTGAGCGGGGTTTAGCATCCTCACTGCTCACAGAAAGCGCGTCCTGCCGGTGCTGGTGGCTCCTCGGCGCGAAGTGACACGACCTGGGCTCTTTATCCCGAGCCGTGTCTGGGGTTTTGGGTCCAGAGTGGTCCCGATTCTTAAACAAACAGCAGGTCACCGTTTTGCAATCGCTTTCCTGCGAGGATCTGGGGCTTTCCTGATCCTGACCCTGGATGCAAAACGCATCTCTGTCTTGATCCAAAGTGATGCCTGTCCTGGCGCTTTCTGCAGGATTTCTCATGCAACCCCCACCTCGGTCCCTGGGCGAGCCGAGGGTCATCGGTCTGAGCTCCGTTTTGGGGATTTTCTCCGGGTTTCTGCTGCACCGATCGTCCCGATCCACCTCGCTATTTTTACTGCTTCCATCTCCCCCCTCTCTATCTGGAATCAAACGGGTTCTCCAGAGTCGCCGCACAAGACCCGAGCGTTTGGACCTGAACATACGACAATTTATAGATGTATATTTTTTTTTTATTTTAGTTCAGATCCTGCTGGATACCAATTAGTTCCAAGGTCGCCGTAAAACATGAAGCTTTTGCAAATGCCGTGCAACGATTGCACAGCCGAATGCAGTGTATTTGCAACCAGATTGCAACATTAGATTTGGGGCAAATACAATACCTTGCTAAATAAATTGCACGAACACAGTTGCACACAGCTACATTGAAATCAAAATGCATTCACTTACTAAGAACCTTGCAAAAAAAAGAAGACAATATTCTATTTTTCCTTTTTATTCTTAATACGAACATGCATAAAATACTTTAACAGGAATTCCCAAACGTTGTCCCTTTAATCTATCTTTCATTCATGCTGCCTGTGAAGAACACACATGGTATGCAGCAATATGCAAAGCTGCTACTGTGCTCTCTTAAGGGTTTTGGACTTTGAAACACCTTCTGATCTTTCCTTTTGAAGCTGCAATCGGCACATGAATGGAACTACTCCGCTGCAAAATAATTCCAAAAGAAATTTAGAATCCTAGTGTGCTCTCGGAGACAGTAATGCACTCGTTGCTACAACCCCAAACTAAATTGAGAACGATCCCTGCACGCAAATGCGTGTCCGGCTCCGTGTGTCCCAACCTCAATAAACAGAGCTCTACAATTCTTTCTTTCTCCGTTTCTCTCTTTTTTTCTTTTTCTGATACACACACACACACATACACACACACATACACACACACAGGGCCCCCTAGGAGAGAGCTGGAGTCATTGGCTGCCTCCTGTCACGTGCTTGTCTAGACACTTTGGCGACTCTGTGCTGAGCTGGTTGTTGCGCAAACAGGGTCTCAGGTTTCTTAGCTCTTAAAGGCGTATCGTCCACTTTTAGACTAACTTTTTTTTTAGAGAACACCTCCATTGTTGGAAACAAGAATGTTTTTTTTTTTTAACATGTCGATGGAATATAATGTTGACATCGTGTATGAATTTTTACATTTGGTTTGGGGTGCACTTGGCCAGGTTTTCTCGTTTGAACCCCAAACCCAGAGTATAGGGGAGCGCAGTGTACCTGTAGAGTCCACACGATGACCTCACACCGCACAACAATGAAATTACTCTGAAGAGCAATGTACCTGTTCGTGTTGTGATCCAATATAGCCCTGCTTTTAGAACGGTTTTATCACGATTCAGAATTTCTATGATTGAAACATAATATCTGGTCTTCCAGATCATCTATGATTTATTTTATTTGCATTTTTTTTTTTTAAATAAAAGATCATTTTGTTGCATTTGCTAGACAATACACATCCGCAATAAGAATAAAAAACATATTTACGTTTACTTAAAACACATTATATATGTGAAAGGGTCTGAAATCTGTATTATTAAAAATATCTTGAAATATCTTTGGACTGCATTTTACTTATTTAACTCTGCCTCTCTTGAATTTAATTACAATGTGGTTTGTGTAATTGAAACAGTGTCACAATTTTATTTGTGTGTTCCTTTACTGAATAAAAACAGAATCAGAATGTATATCAACATGGTCTGTGATCCAAATCTGAGAAAATCAAATAAATACATTGTAGCTTCAACTAAAACCTTGTGTACCCGTAACTGATCCAGCACGGAAAGCGTTAACATGCTGCACCCGGAGTCAGAGAGGCGCGACCACGCCTCCTGGATGTATCAACGCGCTCAGAGTGGCAAAAGTTCAGGCCTAGGAGCGGGTGATTGGCCCTCGAAATTAAAAGCCTTGCCCCCTAGATTGATGATTGGTTTAGAAAAGAAAATAGCCACGCCCATTTAAAAGTTGACAGTGAATGAAAATTAATGCCAATTTACTCCTGCAGCCGAAGTGGTCTGCTGTGTTTACCGGCAGTATCTGCTGAGACCAAGGGAAGCATATACATAGCGAAAAAGTATTGCTTGCACAAGAAAAACACACCATATACGTATATTCCCTTCAACTCAGCAATACTCTCACTGCATTGTCACTGGGACAAAACTATTATTAATATTATTATTATTGGTGATGAAAGGTACACTTTTTTTTTTTACCATCTACATTGTCAGAATATTCAACTGATAATTCAAATCCTATTACACGTGTCCTCTGCTGTTCTCTTTGGTTCTTTCAGCCTAGAAAATTACATGACTTTTAACAACAGCTTCTAAAACCGCTGTGTGTGTGTGTGTGTGTGTGTGTGTGTGTGTGTGTGTGTGTGTGAATGAGGCGTTGTTCTGTGTTGTATTTTAGAAATGATTTCTACGGGTGGGGAACGGAGGCCACTGCACGATAGCAATCATCTCGGCAGCAATACGGTGTCAAAGGGGGGCAGGAATGATAGCTGCACACCCCTAGTGGTCAAACCGCCTCACTTCAGAAATCCAGCTTTCAGAAGGGGTTGACAAAGGACATCAATCAAGACCCACATTCTCACATGAAAATGAAGTATTTTAAACTCGGCTCAAAATTTAATATACACACCTTTAACAAATACACTATTAAACATTTATATCAAACATTAACAAATGTGCTGGAATAATGCAGCCTTCACTACTGCAGACAGATCACTGATCAATAATCAGAGAGTGCTGGTAGACGTTCCTTCGTTTTCCTTGTTTTACAGTGAAGTTGCCTGGATAGAAGCTTGGAGGACGGCTGTGATTTCATATTGCTGTGCCGCTGTGTAACGTGGAATCACATTACTCCTAAGGGATCGAGAGGTCAGCGGGGCTGTTCAGAGAGGCATCTTGTATGTACAGTGTGGCAGACACCTGTTTCAAATACATTTCCCATTGTAACTCTAGCACGGGAAACTCAGGGCAAAGCAAACTGTTATTGCAAAGCTGCACTTTTATAGTTCTTTATTTCACTACAGCCCTCACAAGCTTAAACCGTTACAGATTTTATTCAAAAAGATAAATACATTAATAGCAATGCCCCTTTTGTTCAGAAACAACCTGTAATATACCTGCTGCATTATACTCTTTATTTATAATGTACTACATTAGAGAGAGATTTATCTGCTATAAAATATTCAGAGACTGATCAAAATCAAACAAATTCAGCCATTACACAAGTGCGAACCTGCCATTCTCCAGCCAAAGGAATGCTAACCATGGCTTACAATCATACTTCTTACCTCTTCTGGTCACTATAGGTAAAGAATTACTGTCTTTAGTTCAGGGGAAGGTCAGGTGGTTCTTTGCTTGCATTTTATTCTTCTACTCTGAACACGCTGATATACGTCAAAAGGGGGCAATTATAATGCTAATAAACTAATTAGAGGTAAGAAAATGAATGGGATAACATGGTTTGCCATGTTTATTAAAATGCTTTACCATACCTTTATCTTGCTTCCCTATGCTTGGCCACGCTTTCACTCTGCTATATTACACTTTGCTTTTTCTGGGGGACACTTTTATAAGGGTAGAGGCAGGGGCCTGTTTGATGTATTATATTTTGGGATTTAACCAGGACACTGGGGTTAACACCCTGGCTCGTATGAGTCCTTCACTCAAACCCCAGATCCAATTCCCTATTTTGTGGTTTCCAACACTAACCAAATACATTCCCAATGCTTTGTCTTACCTGTGCTTTACCTGTGCTTTACCATGCTTTTATATCACTTCCTTCTCTCTTCACCAGGGAATGCTTCCATAACAGGAGAAATAAGAGGGTTATTATAGGAAACCCTTAAAAAAAACATTTAAAAGAAATACACAAATCATCTTAATAAAAAAAGAAATAAATCAATGCATCACAGTGTGGAACAGAAAATGTTTTGCAGTATAAAGATAACATGCTATACGGTTACAGCCACTGCTGTTCCAGCCAGACTTGTTACTGCTGGAGTGTTATTTAATCATCATTGATTCGATCTGGTTTCAAAACATATAAATACTCTCTCAGTACGTTCACAATGTTCACCAAATTGGCTGAAAAAAATGGCGAGAGAAACTTTTATGTTTAAGTGACCCTCACTAATTACAGCCAGACCTGACGCACTTTAAAAGATATCACTTTATTACAAGGGGCCGGCGGGTTTGTTTTTGAAACTGTACCTCTCTAATGTGACTTTTACAGCAGCAGCACTAAGTGCCATGGCTGGTATGCAACAGTCATGTTCAAAGTTTGACACAAGACACTGTACGGAGACCGTCTCCAACAATACTGCATTGTTTTGTTTTTTTCCCCAAGCGTGTTTTTTTTTTTTTGCTGCAATATGGGGGGAAAGGCACAGAGAAGGTAATTGTGCCAATGATAATGTCTGTGTAATTTAGGGTAATGTTAGTTATTAAAGGATTTTTTGCAATTAACTCCACTGTGGCGTTCTCTTTCACTGTACTTTCAGTCTACAGTCTTGGAATACCGAAAGCTGTTTTTATAAGCCTGTTTTTTATTGTGATGTTGCCAATAAATGACAACATATGTTTTATTATCTTTACTGAATAAAATTAAGGAATTTACTATCCAGTGAGCCACTGCGTAGTTCCTGCTCCCAGTGTGTCTACAGTACACAGTATTTATATTGCTGGATTCTAAACTAGAGAAGGACAACCAGGCTGATCCCAGGACTTCATGAGCTGTGAGGACAGGTTAAAATAACTACATTTCTTCAGCCTGGAAAAAAGAAGGAGGGGAGGCTTGATTGAAGTCTTTAAAATAGTAAATGGTCCAGATAAAGTTAACCTGAGACACAACTTAAAATTTAGCACCGAGAGAAGGAGGGGAGTGCTAAGAAGGGACTAGCCTTTCTTATATTCTTATGTTCTTATCATCTTTATTTTACTCCAATTGGAAAAGTTACAAAACTAGAAATAAACAAATTTGGCATTTAGACTAATGAAGTACATTGAGGTTTATTTTTCATTTTGTAACTTAAAAGGGTGTTTTTTTATATAAAAAAATATAGAGCAAAAGGTTTTGAAAAGGGCAATATTTACGCTGATGATAAGTCACCTTATGATATAAATCTAAATTACCGCAAAAGGAATCAAAGTTTATAAAATAACTTTTGATATCTTAATAAAAGTCCTGTTGCAGCTGTGCAATACCAATCAACACAGCGTCTTAAAGCTACTCCCCAGTTCAGCTGTGGTTTGATTTCATGATTAGCTAGATTGCCTGTCCATTACTGGGTTTCTTGAGGGAGGAGGAGAGGGAGACTGGACAGGAATGTACCCGCCGTAGAGTGACTCTGCTCCTGCTGCTGCTGCTGCAGAATAATCCATTATCACAGCTGTTCCAGGAGATTTCTTTCCTCTGTGGTGGGACTGGTGCCAGACTGGTCCCCCAAGAGAGGATCTGCAATAATCTAATGGTCATACTGGCTTGGTTGTGAGACTCCCCGGTTCAAAAGGGGAGACAAACTCAACTTAAATATGACTTGCAGCTGAAAGATGTTGGCCGACAGGAGTGCGAGGAATTGGATTCCCTGCTTAAAAGGCATTTTGATTATTAACCCTTTCAGGACTGCAGTGCAGAGCTTGTTGGACACGTTTGGGTCTCCGATATACCGTCCATGTGTTGCACCAATCTCCATTGCAGGAAATCATTTGCCTGGTGTAAAGAATCAATGTCCTGCTGTCTAGTCATTCTTGGTAGTAAATTAATAATATTTTGGGTTCTGTTGCAACTTTCCAGTTCAACTTTTTTTACATGGGTTTGAACACAGGGCGATTATCTATCCAGGAATACCTCACAACACATCAGAATATATTTGCATCAGAATGCATTTCAGCTTTTGTCTCAAAACCTTCTCCTTTCATTTTTTTCCCTTTAACTCTACACTTCAGACTATTTGTGTTCTTTTCTTGTACTTCCTTTGTTCCCCAGTCTGCACCTCTGTTGTAGCTGCCTAATGTGTTTCAATGGGTATTTATTACTATCTGTAGCTAGTGAGGAGCCCTCAATAGTAGCATTGAAGTGGAATGTCTGTGGGCAAGAGAGAAGGCAGCACACAGACTCCAGACTGGAGACAGGGTGGAGGCAGACTATGGTGCACTGTCTGCCCTCCCTCATCCCTGACGTCACATTTCTTGTTCTGACATTAATAAACAATTCTCCCAAAACTGGTAACTCTGTGGAGTATTATGCCAGTGAGTGCCCACAGAAAGCTCGAACAAAGTTTCTGAACAAGCATACTTTTAGGGAATGTATGTTTAAGCACAAAACATTTTGATGATAATGTTCCAGGCTGGGAGGTGTGGTCAGGGTGAAAAAAAAACTGTTTAAATGCACAGCTATTCAAATCTGGACAGTGGACACATCATTCAAAGAGTGCAATGAGACTGCTGCAGTTCCAAGTGGTAATAACTTCTCTTCATTACATATATTGCCCCTTTTATATATATATATATATATATATATATATATATATATATATATATATATATATATATATATATATATATATATATATATATATATATATATATATATATATATATTGGCTCAAGTCAAAAGCCAAATCACAGCTTTTATAATGCACTTGATGTAGATTCCAAGTTAGGGAGTGCATATTCTCAAAGTTATGAACAGTAATATTTGTAGAAGTCTACAACTGGGAGCCTAGGTCCATAGCTAGGTCAACGGCTTCCTATTGAAACAAACAAACAAACAAACAAACAACCATTAGACACAGTGTTACATTTGAATAACTGGCTAATTTTTATGGTTCCTGCAATGGTTCGTATATACCCCATAATCTAGTGCTACAGAATGATTTTATTTTACCCCAGGGAGACTACAGAACAGTTCTATGTGACTAGAGTTTTCCTGTACTGAAGTAATGAAGAAGGGAATACCATCTTACAATTTACATAGCAGAGTAATCTTGCTATTGACATGCAAGATATAATATATAAAAATGTGCCTCTATATATCTTATGATTGAATGTTTAAAGTTATGTAAAACCTTACATACAACATTAAATGTAATATATAACTGAAACAAATGGGTTTTAAACGTCTCAATTATTGAGTGTTATAAATCATTTAAAATCAAGCAAATGTGACCCTCTGGATTTGCCATTTAAAATTTGGCCGCACTACATAATCCTGTCTGACTGACTAAAAATATTTATAGTACATCTCATCATAGGAAACATTCCAAAAAAACAAACCAGTTAAATCCTTAATTAGAAGCAATTTAATGAATTCTCTGCTGTTGGAGACTTGTATTCCAGGGAGAGTCTGCTCAAGGCAACACTGGGTCATGCTGTCTTTGTATCACCGTGTATAATCAATGCCCCAGAGCCAACATGTCAAAAGATTCCATAATTGCATTCCTCCTATCTCTGTCATTATCATCCAATAACCAGTGTGCATCTGTGAAGCAACGCGTCACACCATTTCACCCCCGCCTAATAATTATTACCTTACTCAACATCCAGATTGTTTTTACTGGCAGGCACAGGAACATCTCTCATTCAGCAATGTTTCTGTAAAAATCACAGACGGGTCATCTAGATGAAATCCCATAAATGAAATAAATGAATTCATAGCACATCAAGGAGTCTTGCATTAGACTTGGACCAGGAACCCAGGAGGGTCTGTCTTCACATGTCATTTTGTAAATTACTATGATGTCTTGTCTGTTCGTGTCCCTCTTTCTGATTGCGTATCTCTCAAATGAAACCTGCCTGATTTTAATCGAAACCACAGTGGTAATGCCTGGTGTTGTTCAATGAAAGCTCAAAGCAAACAAGAAACAACTCCGTCACCTCCATTAAATCTCTGTTTTGTTTTTGTTTTTTTTCAAATTTAATAACTTCTTTAGGTGCGTTTAGATTTGTAAGAAAAACCTGCTATTGTTTTGGAGTAAATAGCTTTGAGAATCTATCCCTACAGTCTAACTACTATCTAAGGTGGTTAAAGATAGAAGCAATATTCTATTACCCATTTATCAACTACAAGAGTTTCAACTGCCTTGCTATTGAAAACTGTCTCTTCTTGCGTACTTCTCATCATTTCTGTAGCACTGTAAAAGGGCCATTAAAAAACCACCTAATGAATCCCATTTGAATGCACACTCTTCCTTTGATGCACAGTACGTCAGGTTTTTTTTTTATATATATATAAACAACGATGCAACCATCACAGGAACCACCAAAGGGATCCCAGCTACAGGAGGTCCTACCCAACATGAAGAATAATATTTTCCCTCTTTTATCAGCATTTGTTCAGTGGGTTATGGAGACAGTCTGTCTTTGAGATCCAGACAACAAACCCAAAGTTATAATTTCACTCTAATAGAGTGCCTGCCAGTTTGATTGAAACGTGTATACAAATGCATTCTTTATTACCCCTGTGTGTTACAAATCTCTTGACAAAGTCTAATGGGCACGGCAGAGAACTCCCCCTGATTGAGTTCAGCCAGTCAGGGCTTATTGTTTCCTTGTTATGTGACTCAACAGATTCATATACATACTTCAGTACTTCAACAACGCGTCAATAATTTATTACAGAATAAGCAACCACCATGCTTCAAGAAGTACACTACTAACTGAGGTCTTTTTTTTCTCTAATATAGTTCAATATCCGCACATGTTACTGTGCTTATAAAATGGCACTCCTATTCTACCCTGCCTCTACCAAAGTAAACCAGTTGCTTCCAAAAACAGCACTTTTTGCCGTGACCTTTGAACTCCACCTGGGCTACAGTAATAGTATGAAGAACATGGGGTCACCACATCATATGATTTCTTTGGAAGCAGGAGGTACTCAAAAGGAGTTGGCAGCTAGGACTCTGCAGGTTCAAATAAGCAATCTGGATTCTGATACAGAGAAAGAAGACTATAGTGCATGCTCTTTAATGATTAGTTCAAACAGGCTCTGCTTACACAAAGTAAAAACAAAACAAAGTAAGGTTTATTTTATCATAGGGAATCATAGGAAAGACACATTCATTGTAAAGCTTAACTGCTGATTTACAATAGGATTGTCAGTCTGGAACCAACCCCAATCACAAAGTCTTTTCAATGTATTTATTTTACATTTCTATCGCCTTGACATAGATTGCATTCGAAGACCTGTTACATTTTTTTCTAACACTGTGCTATTGAAATGTGTCACCTTAGCTCGCCACTGCTTTCCTTTCAAAACATAAGGCATCTTTGCCAGCAACTGTTCTTGTCACTGTGCTTCCCTGCCTCTCCTGTCCTGCCCTGCCCTGCACTTGATGCAGCCCGTCTGATCTCTGGGAGCTGTCTGAGCAGAGGAGACAGGCTGGCCACTCAGTCAGAGTGGCCACCAGTCGCCAGGCGCTGGACCCTCCCTGAGGTTACATCCCACGGCGGTGACTAACAATGGGCAGCCACTCTGACTCCTGCTGCTGGGGCAAGAGGCTCTTTATGAAGTAATCCATCTTAAAGCTGTAGCAGCATTTAAATCATGCTTGCCTATGCTTTACCATGCTTTCTGGTTTTACCACACTTTTCTATTCTTTATCCGTGTTGTTTGAAGTGTTCCAAGGTTTTTTTTTTAAATAGTCAAAAACTAAAATGGAAAACAAAAGTTCTGACCCATTAGGCTGGTCCAGGAGCAACATCGAAACACCCAACTAAACCTTTTGGTGACCAGGAGCTGGAACAGCTGCTCTCGTTTACCTCGTTTCCGCACACCACTCAGCCCGGGTTGAAAACCCTGCTGCTCCTCATACTCTGTTTCCATGTTCATTTAGCCGATCCGAGCTGCTCCGGATTGTTTCATGATCCTTTCCCAAAGCGGGCCAAAGTGGGATGGGCGGAAGTGCATCACAACACTGAGCAATCAAGTGACAAGCGGGTGTAACCCTTTAATCCACATGCAGGGTGAGCAGGTATTTCCATGCTTTAATATTCTCGTAAGAACTGTTATCAGAAGCAAAGCAACAACATCCATTCTTTCGGTTTTGTAAAAACATTAAAGTGTCTTTAGCCACAAGGCTTGCTGGGAAAGAACCGCCAACACCTATCAAAACGTAGCACAGACAATGTATTCCACTCTCTCTGGGCGGGGTTCAGGAGAAATGCGGGAGAACCCGGTTCAGCTTAGGGCCAGGTTGAAACAAGCTACAAGACTAGCTATCACCCTTATGCATAGATGGCCAGGTTAAATTCGAAATCAATTCATCCAATTTCACCTGGCCTGACACAGTGTAACCTGCATTAATAATATGCATGCAGTACTATATACAGTAAACCCCACACCATTACATTGTGGCAGAGCAGTTTTTAATTCAATCTTGTGGCAGAGAAGAAGAATACATATTTGACATTGCACAATTAAACCTTGTGCAAACTGAGTAAATGATCCTTAAACCAGATGTGTAAAGTGATAGACGACATAGCAGCCTGGTCCAGCTTGTGATGAGTTCTCTTTATTAATTATAATTCAAATAAAAAAACAAGTGCAAAACATTGTGGGGTGTGGAATGAAAACGTCAGGATGAATTACAGTGCAGTTCTGTACGGATATCAGATGGTGTGACTTGCTTATGTTTTTATAGTTCCGAGCCACAATAAATCTATCCTTTAAAGATCATGATGAAACGTTGCTGCCAAACATGACTTCACCTTACTTGCTTCTACTTTTTATTTTTGCATAACCAAAAAAATAAAAAAATCACAAAACACGCAAATTAGATTATATATATTTTTTTCATCTTTAAAAAAAAAAAGACATTTGGCAGAATTTGAGCAGGACCAGAAAAATACTTTGCTCAGCACTTTTGACAAAAACCCAACCTCGTAACAAGCTGAGCGCCTTTCTTTTTTTATAGCTACCAAAAGCAATCGCCAGATCCTGTGTAAGTGACAGTGGGCTTCATGTGGTATTTTCAGAACTCTGCTGCTTATTTTTCTTAACATCCGCCAGAACATTTTTTCTTTTTTTTTTTTTGTTGACTTGTTAACTTTGGAATAACCTACATTTTTAAAATGTAAAACACTTTAAAAGGCACAAACCTATATATATATATATATATTCATATATATAAATATATATATATATATCGTATATATTATATATATATATATATGATATTATATATACTCTCTGCCGAAGACATGCCCTTTCACATAAAAGTGTTAGTGAAATCAAACCTCGGAATACCCGGGCTTTTACGGCCCATTGTGTATAATATAATATATATATAACCTTACCAGAGTTCCTGAATGATTCACCCGCGTGTTCATAACTGGAAGTGATGATTTTATCATGAATTGATTATAACCTTCCATAGGAAATAATATTTTACTGCTTGGCCACTTTGTTAAGACCTTTCCCTAATATCAGATTGAGCCATCGTTATCATATTTAGTGATATAAGGGGCATGTCAAGGGCTGTGGTGTGTTGGGAGACATTCAAAAATGAAAAGAGCTGTTGTCATGGACACTCAAAATGTAAACCAGTGTTAATGCTACAGAGCCTGTACGTCAAGAGCTGGCCTGGCTCATTCAAGAAAAAAGAAGGACTATGACAGAAACACTAATGATTTAACACTGCCAGGCTATTGTACCACCCCATGCTGGACTAAAGTATCAATAGCATTGCACCTCTTTGTGGAAAACACGAACAATCCTTCAACTGCTTGATGAAAAACTAGAAGCTTTTTTCAGCAGCTGTAAATGAAACAGTCTGAGACTGGATAGTGGCTGTAATGAACTTCTGCCCCAATCGCCCAGGCCCTTCTCAATGGAATGACTTAAACATTTATCTTTGTCATCAGCAACGATGCGATGAGTTGGAGCAGTTTGTGCAAGTAGTATGGACACTCCTAAAACATCACTGACATTTTCTAATCATAGTAGCAGCGATTAAACATAGACCAATCCCATACCCATTTGTGTGAGAGAGCGAGAGTGGGACTTTAAAGCCAGTGAAATGAGTAACTAAATAATGAAGAATGACCGTGTAAACCTTTTTGCTTGAGTGGGTTTAAGATGAAGCTGAGCTTTTTCGTTTCTTTCTTTTATGCTGGGTTGAATGTTGGAAATATGTATAAAGAGGGTTCTGGTTAGAGCAGCTGGACTCATTACCCTTGAGAGTCCTGCTGTAGGTTTTGTGGCTTTCGGTCCATGTGGGACTCCACTTTTGCATCTAATAGCGGCCACACCCAACGCAAGCCCACCAGTGCTGAAGGAACAATCATCAGTTGCCATGAGTCCTACAAAAACGCACAACTCAATTTATGTTTTTCTTTAAAGAAAATCCTCTTGCGATATGAAAGTACTCCCCAGTAATGGTGTTGAAGCTGACACCCTGTGATCCTTCAAGAAGCTGCTTGATGAGATTCTGAGATCAATAAACTACTAACAACCAAACGAGCAAGATGAGTCGAATGGCCTCCTCTTGTTTGTAAACTTTCTTATGTTCTTATGTTCTTATGATCGTAATTGTGAAGACACTGCAAGGGAAGGTGGCCAAGAGAGACAGCTGTGGCCAAAAACAGTTGGTGACAGACAGAGTGAATAGACACTTAGAAAGGCTTGTAAAGCTTGTGATTCATCCAGACATCTTCCAGGACCTTGTGAGTTTATTCCCAAAGTGACCAAGCAGTGCAAATGTGCAAATGTTTCTAATCTGTTAGGAAACGTGTTTCCTTTTTAATTATGATTCATTTTATTATTATTTAATCTGACCAGTTTCTATACCATTTCCTCATGTGCTTTGCACAGCAGAATGGATTTGCAATTGGCAGACAAGTTGTTGCCTTTTACTTCTTACTGTACTGCTATTTCACAGTGTAGGCTGAGTCTTTATCCCTCATGCGATTTTGTTTTACTGTAGCATTTAGTAGCAGATTCACAGACAACTGAAAACTTGGCAAATTAATCTGGTAAAGAGTTGTACAACGGTTCAAGCATTCTGTATCATTGCATACTGGTACACCAGCACCAGCCAATCAGGAGCAAGCCTGCCAGTTTCATAATGACCTTTAACTCTAACCCTAACTTATCCAAAACACTGAAAGCTTGACATAATCATTTATCGCATCCTCACAGCAAATAGATCTAAACTAATAACACCAGTTCTTTATCAATGTCTTTTTTTCCCCCTGCTGCATAATATGGAATTAGTTACAGACCAATTTGTGGCACTCACTAAGCAGTTTAAACTGTAACAGTTGTGCAAGTCGTTTTCACTGTGTACTGCTTGTTAATTCTTTTAAAGAGTTTGATCATGCAGAAAGCTTCTTTTCTGTTAGATGCACTGGAAGCATGGCTAAAATTAATTTGTTGCTTTTTATTTAACTGGAAATTATGTGGGCTCTAATATAGTCCAGTAATAGCAATAGCAGTGTCTCACATAGAGGTAAAAACTGCATGCCTCCTCGACAGCAAAGTGCCTCCCTTATTTGTACTACACCCACCCAAAATATTTTTCCAGTGCATACCAAGCTCCTAGGCGGCTGTGCGTTCATTAGGACTCCGCATTTATCTTGCGCTGAAGCCTGATAAGAGAGGCAGCCGCCAGACGAGCAATCCTGATGGCTCCCGTTAAAGCAACTGGCCGATAGCATATCAGCAGAAGCGTTCCACACAGGAAAAGACACCATGGGACCCAGCTCTTAACCACAAAATGGCAAAAATAACTGAGTTAGTGTAGTGCCCCCCACCCCCCCCCCCCAGTGTAGTATACCCCCCTACACACACACATACCCCACACCCCTCAGCCTGAACATTATCAAGTAAAAAAAAAAAACTGAAGGGCCTCGTGAAATTTTTTAACAGGAATAACTTGTCATCAGCACCATTTTTCTTCATGGCTTTGACAGAAATATGGCAGGCCACTCTGCCAGGGTGGCGGCAGACTCCCACTGAAACTTCCCTGGCGATGGCCAGACTAGACTCAGAGCCCCCTGCAAATGAGACACCATGGAGGCCTCTTGAGATAACAGCAGTTTACTTGGCTCTTAAGATGCCTGGGGTTTGTTCCTGTTCTAATCTGGAGTCAGGGAACTAGCTCAATTAGTGCCTGCCCAGAGGCCTGCTGTCTCCATGCCTGTTTACATTGTACTTTTCTGTTGATGTACAATATCCTTATTGAGATAGCACACAGGAGCTTTTCAAAATCATTCTGTTTTAGAACGTGAAAAAAACAGTCTGCTGAAGGTAAAGCAAAGCCTAAGGGATATTCCAGCAATGACTTGCACTGGTCAGAGCTGCTGGTTTGCTTTGGTTTTGAGCTGGTCAGAGCTGCTGGTTTGCTTTGGTTTTGAGCTGGTCAGAGCTGCTGGTTTGCTTTGGTTTTGAGCTGGTCAGAGCTGCTGGTTTGCTTTGGTTTTGAGCTGGTCAGAGCTGCTGGTTTGCTTTGGTTTTGAGCTGGTCAGAGCTGCTGGTTTGCTTTGGTTTTGAGCTGGTCAGAGCTGCTGGTTTGCTTTGGTTTTGAGCTGGTCAGAGCTGCTGGTTTGCTTTGGTTTTGAGCTGGTCAGGCTGGCTCAGGAGACTTGGTGTTGGTTGAGGAGCTGGTTAAACTGTAGGTCAATTTGCTGTAATATTAACTTTTGTTATCTACATTAATGCTGTAAACCTTGTCTGTGATTATATATATTCTTCCAATACCCAAGTGGTCAGAACATTTCCAACAGGGCGGTTTTTACTTAAATAATTTTTGCTTTTATGTTTTTGAGTTGTGAAGCAAGCTTGTTGGCTTATTTTATGCTTTTCATATTAGCAGCCTTGTTGCCCGTGTTTTCCTCAGCGAAGCCCTCCTCCTTCCTCCCTGTCATCTCAGTCCAATAACCTTCACTTCTCAGGTATGATTTACTCAAGCCCCTTCGCCACATTTTCCACTGCAGCAGTGCATCTCCCAAGTCTGGCCTGCCTCGAAGTGACACATGCACAGAAAGAAAGCAGAGAGCAGGCAGCAATTTGGATATCAACAGCTAGGAAATGATCCCCAAGGACTGAGATGTAGCAACTCTCCTACAATTTTCCATTCATAACCAGCTAATAAATCTAACAGCAAGCAGACTAAGAGGAAAGTTTGCATCCCATTCTGAATGCAAGCTTAAAGCATTGTGGTTGACTGAGTTTGAACAAAAAGTTGTTAGTCATTGGCTTCATAAGTACATAATCATGATATATGGAGTTATCATAATGTCAGAACACTAGCCAATGTTGGTAAATGGGATGGCTGTATTATTAAATCGTTGTGAAAAACGGGGAGCAAGTTGCAATGGTGAAAAATGACATTTTCTCAAATCAAATAATTACGAGAAAAACAGTGGCAGTTATGTGGTATATATTATTTTTGGAATTGCTACTGATTTATGGAATAACTTGTCTGTGCTTGTCTGTTTTCACTTGTCCTTGTAGTGTATGAAGTTAACAGCAATCCTTGTAGTGTATGAAGTTAACAGCAATCCTTGTAGCGTATGAAGTTAAAACTGTACCAGTCCTTTTTATTATAATTACATTTTTGAGCTGCCCAGGCCCACAATAAATAGCAATTACGTTGGTGACAAATATTGCAAGCATGCCGCCTCATTTATCAGCACTGTTCCATGTAAAAAGTCAGTAATTAATGGAAGGGTTCCATTACAGAAGGCTCTATTTCCAGGAAATAAACAATCAATCCTGATTTTCCAGCGCCACACTGTTTGTTTTGCCTTCAGAGGCAGGGAGTGATCACGCGGGGCAGCGATGGGGAATGCGCTAGCTAATGAGCAGCTCTCTTCTGTACAGCCAGCTTCACCTTCACTGCAGGATCACTCCACTCCACAGCTTCGGAGCACTGCAGAGAGCACTCACAAACTCAAATGTTCTTTCACTGATGTAACCTCTTGTGATACTATACCGTACATGAAACAACTTCTTCTTCTACTTCTTCTTCTTCTTCTTCTTCTTCTTCTTCTTCTTCTTCTTCTTCTTCTTCTTCATCTTCAGTTTAGTCTAAAGGGCGCATTACAGCTATCTTTTTAGATGATTAGCGCCCTCTATCTGTCGTCATTAGTCTCCCTTTGATTGTTTTATTTTCACTGCGGTATGGTTTAACTTTTTTTGTTTGAGGTCAGCCACTATTCAGTTTCCAGCTGGGGTCGCTATTGCAAGTAGTTTTTAAAAAGGCGATCTAAATGTATGAGAATCCCTGTTGTAGAAAATTCAACTAGATGCAACAGGGATGTTTTAGTGTCCCCAATTCACAAGACTTGAACTCAGGAGCTGATGGACATCAGCTTTGAAGCCTGCATATCAATTAATGAGGGAAAGCAAACATATCTCATGGCTCTTTCGATGACCATTATAGCCAGCTGAGTAGACAGGCTTATTCAAATCAATTTGTTTGTCTCTGTTTTTACAACCAGTACAGCCAATAAAAAATGGATCATCCTAAAAGAGATCGAATAACAACGTCAGGCTGTGGAGATAAATAAGATTAATGCAAACGCAGGCTCATCTGCAGCATGAGTGCACTGCATAGAGAATAATAGGTGGTGAGTAGTGTTTAATAACGCTGTAGTTCCATCAAGGGGTTCACAGATAAGAAGTGCCCCATGCTGTAGTGCTCTGCACAGCACCAGCTGTTGATTGGTCCATACTTGATTAAGTGATTAACCAATCAAGGCTCCAGTTTCCTCCATTCCATTCTCACATGACTGGAATGGAGGGGGTCAGTGACTGGTTTCATGCAGGGACAGGGAATTTGAACCTGATCCCTGCTGAACTACAACAAAACAAAACTAATCCTGTGACCTCACCCTGCCACAAACACTTTCGCTGTTCCATTGCTGATCGTGAAGTCAGCATTTTGATGGCTCATGCCACTGGTGTCAATCAGTCGTAATTCTAATCACAGCCATGAACTGTGAGCCAGAAGTGTTATTTAATCTTTCCACATTACTGAGACATGTCTTTGCCACTGCTGCTGTCTAAGTCTGGATGTGATCAGAATAATCAGCTTGTGTTTTAAATCTCTTTAAAAACGATTCTGTATTAAAACTACCCCCCTTCCAATCCACTTCCATCCAACATTTGCCAAATTATGTCTTCATTTTTAATTTGGAATTACATGCCTCCTGCATTATTAATATCTGATGTAATTTGTTCCTCACTGAAGTCCAAAATTAGGTAAAAAGTCACAAAAAATTACTAGTTTTTTACACCCCAAATTGACAAAAACCAAAAAGCTAACATTCTCGCCGCTCTTGTTCCTCAGATTAGTCTTCCCACCGCTGGTATTGTTCAAACAATCAAGCACAAACCCCTGATCTCCAAGCAGAGGAGAGCTTGAAGCATATATGGGAGCTGCTGTAAATCAAGGGCAGTGCATTAGGGCAACAAACAAAAATGCTATCCCACTTCCTTTAATATATATTAAAAGGTTTTGCTATTAAAACGAGTTAGTACTCATGTAAAAAGATCAGAGAATAAATGTGTTCTTGTTTTATTTTCTTTTTTTCTTTTTTTTTTACAGGGCCTCTCCTCCCTTTGGAAACAATGCAGTATGGCTGTGTTTGATGCAACCAAAGGCATTCCCATCTGAGGGATATGAAAAACTGCCAAGAATGAATTTAGGAAGGCTGAGCCTTAATTATGGTAGAGAAGTAAAGACAGCCATAGCTTTTACTAGTTGCTGGTGCAATATTTACGCGGACACATGACTGAGGCATATACGTGGCTTTCAGACTGAAACTTTAGGATATAAAGGACCAATGATATGCATTAGCTACCCTAGTGCTACAGTAAACTCATATATTTAATGTATTTAGGATATACAGCAACTCTTTTTTAGATTATACTAAGGTAGCATTTATTCAGCACCCATTTTCACAGATTGTGACAGAGGCAGTGGGCCTGACATGTAATACCGGTCAGTGCTTCAAGTCCCAGCTCTTGTTTTTGGTTTCCTGAATTATGGCAGTCAGGACATAACTAGAAACGAAGAAGCCCTATAGATGAAACCCTGGCTATAAACGACCTACTGCTACTGAACCATTTACCCTTTTCAGCAATAAAATGAAATATATATATATATATATATATATATATATATATATATATATATATATATATATATATATATATATATATATATAAAGAAAGAGAATGATTCTGCTACCAAGCATGACACCACTGTTTTTTTTTTAACCCAGGCATGATAATATCTATAATCATCATAGCGCTTTGCAGCGCAGAGATCCCAACAATAACAAATGGAAAACCACGTATGACAATATTCTAGGAAACGCTGTAAACATGCACAGCTCACATCATTCCAGTCACAGACTTGGCAGGGCTCCTGGATGGACTGTCCTCTATTCATTATATTAAATATTACTGCTTTGTCAGTGCAAAGAGTCGAAAGCCAGTCCATTTTTTTTTGTTCTCATGTCTCCACAAGGGCTAGTTTCAGAGCATGCACTCGCTCGCTTGTTTACTTTCTAAATAAGTCTCTGTTTAGACTTACATCAGCGGGGAGAGAATATTGAAGAAAAGTAGGAAGGAAATTTGTTGAAAACAAAGGAAAAGGAAAGAAACCCTTTCTGATACTGTGGCGTTCCCTCAGTGTTCCTGATTACAGCAGAGACGCTCAGCTATGGCGCCATCAGAATTGGCTGAAGGCAGCCCGGTCAAGGAAGACAGAAGAACAGGGACTTTATTTTGGAAAAAGATTAACGACTTTAATAAATACTGAGCACTCAGACAGTCAGGCCAATTTTAAGTGTTTATATAGATGGTTGTTTTTGATTAGAAAAAAACAAATGAGTTCACCTTTATTTTTAAAGTTAAAATGCTCTGTGCTTGACGAGTGAGTTTGTTTGAGGGAAGCGTCCCTCTGTGCCTTCTGGCAAGCTTTATATAATAGTGCGTCTATATGACTGCCTCTTCTGTCTGTCTATGGGGATTCATTTATTTACATGCATTGTGTAAAGAAATCCCAGTCTGTACTTCAGAGAGATGATTCATTGACTCATTCTGATACTGTTTCACTTCAGATTTGCATTCTATACAATTTCTCAAATTGCACTCTTGGTAGACAGCATTACACAATGAGCTTTCATGAGATAACCACCTCAAAAAATTACATTGAGCCACTTATCTGCGGTCACACATTTCCATCATTTAACTATGCACGGTTACACAATTTTTCCAAGATAATATGTGTAGGCATGTCTGACAAGTTTTCCCTCTGTGTTGTGCACAGTGTGTAGTGCAGGCACCATTACTGAAACAAACCTTCTTCAGTTTTGTGTATTTCCACTTGTTTGACATTATAGAGTTGTAAAAATTTGAGGTTCCAGCTGTGCTGCATTATGAAGTACGAAAGGCTGAGCTGAATGTGAATCACGAAGCGGTCATCCGCACTGCTGGGGACCCCAGTCAGTCTCCTCTAGCCTCGCATTCCCACAGTGATATGTCTTTCTTCTTGTGTTTGTGCTCAGCCCAGCTGCCAAATTATTTTCGTCACTGATTAAAATTCAATTTATGTCAGAGTGGGAAAAAGTGTTATATTTTTTTTTTTGTTCTCAAGCAGTCTAGCAGTTTGGAAAAATATATTTGATATACGGAGTGTCTCTCACTGATGTTGTGTCAACTCCGTCCTGTTCCAGCTCTTGGGTTTTGAGTCATTCCCCACGCCAGGGTCAAGTTCAAAACAACCTGAAGTCCTGTCTGACCCAACTGAGGCCGTCACTGTCCAAACGCTGTTCAATCACAAGGGGCTCATATGGTATTTGTTTTATTCCTATTGGTCAAAGGGTTTTGCTCTTGCTGTCGCTGCTAAATGTAGCATGAGGTGATGGTGGCTCAGCATATTGCACGTTTAACTGGGCCGAGACTGTCCAGACTCATGAGCAGCCATAGATCTTGTAAGCTACTTGTAAGTTCCATTAAGGTTACAGATTTAGATTGAGCCATTGGTAACGGAATAGCACAATGCATTGAAAAGCAAGGTAAAGATGTAAGTAGCTATCGTGATTAAACACAATCAAGAATTATAGTTAGTAATGTATTAAAGTTCAACTTCAAGTAATTTGCCATATGCCAGTATATACACTCCATTAAAGCTTTAATCTAACTGTATATAACATACATTACACAACTACGCTCGAATCTTTAACTTATTTCATGCTATTGGTAAAAGACCTTTAATCTTTAACCTTTAACCTTTTATTATGTAAATGCTCTGCTTATGCAGTACCCCCCTCCCCAGGCTATTTATTTTCTTTACCAGCTGGGCACAGTAGCAATGGAAAATATTTTGCCAATTGTTCGCGTGCGTCCAAGGGGGCGATGCAGCAGCCATTTGCGTCAGTCGACAGTCACAATATCTAATCTCTGTTAAAAAAAATCTTTAGTAGGAGCAGGGGGAGCCATCTGGGCTGCGCTGTCGGAGAGGCACAAGTGAAGAGAAAAATCAGCAGTAAAGATTTTAAACAGGAAAAGCATGGCGTCAGGACAGGCTGAAGATAAGAGCGCTGTGCTGAACACACACGCACCAACACAGACGAGGGAGACTGCTCTTACTGCACAGCTCGTGGCTCCACTGCTGAAATTACAGCAGCGAGAACAATGTTACCCCTAACTGCCAATAAAACCTCCAAAAAACAAAAGCCCCAGAGATGCAAGATTGAGACACCCACTAGCATTCCATATACTCAAGGCTTTTCTTATATACAGTATGTTTTTCCAACACTTTTATGCAGTTGCACACAGAAAAGGAGAAAACAGGATCCCAATGGTTTGATAGTCCTCTGCCACAGGCTACTTTTATATTAGGAAACTCTGTTTTTCCAGGACTAATTAAGACCAAAGATTGGTTTACAAGGAAAGCCTGGTGCGCAGTTAAAAAACATTTTTTAATTTACTTCAAGAAATACAACGGTGTCTGCAAATAACATGGCTGAGGGGTTGCAAGATATATTTCTATTATCTTGAAATCCTGAACATACTGTAGTTATTATATATATTTAGTCATAGACACTGTATGATAATGTTATGATAATGCAGATGTTGTGGGATATGTATTATTGAACATTTTGTGCTACATCCTGAGGTGGGTCACTGGAACTTGGGTCAACCCGGGTACGACCCAGGTATGTGGTTTCACACTATGCAGGATTGTGGCCCGGGTAGCCAGAACCTGGGTCCGGACCCGAGTAGGAGTGCCAATGTAAAAAGGGCTATCGGTGTTCAGGGTTTTTTTTATCCCTATACCCCAAGCTGACCAGTGTTGAAGAGGTACCACAGAATAAAAATATTAATTGTTTTATATTATTGAGGCAGGATAAGCATGTAATGTTGTGATCTTGTCGAAATGGACAAATACTTTATCAAATTAGAAAGAAATGAAATCAGTGTTTTCATCTGATATTGCATTGTACTCACTATATGACATTAATACAGTTTCCAAACAAACTAACAATGATTCACAAGATGGTGTATGAAATACATATTCTGATTACCTCTCAGTTTCTCAAAGACTCTACCTTTGAAGCTGTATCACACTGGAATACGTTTACGCAGATGAGCTGGGTATTTGGGTTTAGTTTTAACTGAGAAAGCCTAAATCCTAAATTTAACTGGAACCAAAGTCTTCAGTTTGGACCTTGGTTATTTCTCTAACAAATTGTGGAGCTGTGGCCGTACTGGATATTACTTGAAGGAGTGATTGTGCTTAATGTTCATTCTGGCACCAGAAAAGACAAAATGATTCATTACTATGGAAAGGCAAGGCATAATTTGAATAATGATTCATTATTTATGCA
Source organism: Polyodon spathula (assembly GCF_017654505.1). Classification (NCBI taxonomy): domain Eukaryota; kingdom Metazoa; phylum Chordata; class Actinopteri; order Acipenseriformes; family Polyodontidae; genus Polyodon; species Polyodon spathula. Next base: position 14,378,740 of record NC_054557.1, on the reverse strand, counting down.
TGCACTCGGATTGCTTAGCCCTGCTCTGAACAGGCTGAATCGCTTCCTTCTTTTCAAAGGTGTAAAGGCAGTTCTGTACCGACAGTGTTTTGTCCAGTTCACGAGCAGTCCCTCCTGTAATATTGCTCTAAGATTTGTTTTTGTTCACCTGTATTTGGACAATGCAATTGTTTAATGCAAACTTATTATTTTCCCCAATCTAGTCTGAACAGAAATTACATTTCCCTTATTTGGTTCTTCAGGTCTGTGTCTCTTGATTGAATGCTCTGTTTGACAAAAAAATGCAAATACCCTCTAGTTTTGCATCCTTAATTTATATGGGAGAGAGGGGAAAGACTTCTGAAGTGTAACCTTCTTCTGTAGTGGATGTTGGCTGTGTTGCCCATGGAAATACCTCTATCCTTCGAGACTCTCCTCGTAGCTGTTCTGCTAGGAATGTTATCACCCCCCCTCTCATCCTGACCCTGAAGCAGGACGATTATTCCCCAAAAAGGCCATTAATTCCACTTCTCTCCGTATCATATCATATCAGGTTTCCACTGGGGCAAACGGTCCTTTCATCATGTTGGATCTGAGACATGCTGGGTGTGGAGGAACTGCACCAGGATGAAGACCTCCTGCAGGGGGGAATTGGAAGTAGAAATATGCAACTTGCAGAGGGGGGGAGCCTTCATCTCTGTAATCCGTCCTTCAGATGAGACATAAAACCCAGGTCCTATTGTAAGTGACTCTGCAGCAGCAGCTGTGATGCATAGCTCACCCCCTAGTCTCTGTAAGTCACTTGGATAAAATCGTCAGCTAATGACTAATTATTATTATTATTATTATTATTATTATTATTATTATTATTATTATTATTATTATTATTATTATTATTAATAATAATAATAATAATAATAATAATAATAATAATAATAATAATAATAATAATAATCCAAACTTTCTTCTATTGTCAAGAGTTTTCAAGTGCTAAGGCATAGGAAATGACAAAACATGCTGCGTATTTCTTTCTTTAAGGTTAAAATCTTGCTCTCTAAATACCAGGAGCAGCTGATACTCATACTTGCCTTTAAGAAGTATTTGTAGGCAGGTATTAAATAAATCCATTCATTAATGTGATTTCAAAACAGGAAAAGCTGCCCGCCCCTCATCTTTAATATTGAGTACCAACAATCAATGACAATTCAGTTCTGCATTGACGGTTTGAAAAGCCATTTGGAAGCAAATGTTCCTCTCATCTGGGCTGCTGACATTTTCATTGTCATACTCGGGCCCTTAAAGTAAACTGCATGCATTCAGGTTTATAGTCAACGCCCACCCACCTCCACATCAATGACTCTGTAAGAGTGTCCTGGGCTCTTACGATGGGTGTGAGGATCCAAAGTTATTCCACCAGGTCTAACACAGTTCAAACACAGCGGCTACTATATGAACTGCAACTGCCTGGGTCATGATTCTTAAATAAATCTGTTGGGCTGTATTCCAAGGAAACATTAGCCACAACAAAGACATTGTCCATAGCTCTAACATGCTTCAAGGAATAAGCACGATTTGTTTTAAGACTTCTAAACCAATGCATTTTGCTGTTTTGCTACAAACATGAACGTGATTTTGCTTTGGGAAATACAATGAGTCAAAACAGACTCTGTGTCCGTCAAGCCCAATCAGAACTATTGTCTTTGGAGATAAGAGTGAAAGGAAGGCCTATATGAGAGATGTTGGCAGTTTCTTCCAGGAAGGGTTTCAGACTGGATTTTGGACCTGGTAGAGCTGCCAGCCACATCAGAGAGCCTGTTGATAATGGCTCTTGTGTCCACAGATAAAGACTGCCGGGTATCTTCTGCTGCCTCTGCTATCCATCAGAAGGAATGTCCTTAATATTCTGACTCCTGTTAGAACATTCCTTTATTTGTGATACTACAGCTTTGCGTTCAGTTTTTATTGCTCTCAGTAATTCAGCATCAATGCAACCAACCCCGCAACCTGAGTTGAATTACGCTGAGGGTTTGGCTGCTAGTCAAACCTAACCCCAATGGTGAGTCAGGAGGAGGATGTAGGTTTTTTTATGAAATGAAAGTTAATACTCAGTCTTCTTTCACTGAGGAGTCTATGCACCAGTGGTCCTCCATGGTACAGCCCCTGGAGACCAAACAATGCGGCCCTCTCTAGATGAACTGCACATCCAGCAGTTGTTTTTGTCTTCAACAAACTGTCTCTGTATCTTTTTTCCTCTTAATTCAACAGTCAGCTGTATTGGGGCGCTTTTTAAATGACTGTTTGTTTTGAATAAAAGCATACATAGTTCTCTTTTTTTTCAAAGAACTTCAACTGGCACCATGTAGACAAACAGTTCACAAAGAGAGCCTGTACAGACAAAAAGAATATCATGTACACTATAGTTGAAGACATGAGCCATGCAGATTTAAACATCTAACTGTCAGCATGTAGCACTGAACTGAATAAAACATATGACTGTGGCCGAATAGCCATAATACCATAGCTAAAATAAATGGCTTTCGTTTATTTGAAGCTTCAAATTCGGTGGAGATGAAAAACATACAGTGTTTACAGGAATATTTTATATACTTTTCCCAACTGTGTGTGAGAACTGTACTGCCACAGCCCCAATCTCAATAACTATAATTCCAATTCAACTGCAATTACCCAAGAGTCTCAGGATAGTTCTGGACGCTGCAATGAACTGCATGTGAAAGATGATCATTCACATTGTTGTGTAAAGAACCCACTTCCCAACGTTTAACATACCTTCGTCAAGGGAAAGTGTGCTTGAAAACAAACAGTGGAGGTACTTATAGGCTTTCAATGCCATGACAACTACACTCACTTAATGCAAATTCCATACTTCTAGATAGTGCTGCTCACTCCCTAATCTGGCAAGGCCTAGCAGCAAAGGGCTGAAAGGATGCTGTGTGAAGCAGAAATTGTAGCAGCATTGTGACTTTGTCTGGCATGTTACTGCAGCAGAAGGCTATTGTGAAACAGGGGTCTGCTATCACTTTCCCATGCCAGGCAGAGATTTAAGTGGTGCCGGGGAGTTCTCCATCCCACTGTGTAATGAATACAGCCTCTGCGAGATAAACACTGCCTTGTTTAGCTTCATGTCTGCCCGTGCAGCTCAGCCAGGCCTGATAACATGGACCATCGGATGTTGTCAGGACCTGGGAGCCAGACACACTGGCAGCAAGCGTTTTTTTTTTCTCCTTTCAAAGTCTACAAACCTTTTTTTTTTTTTAAAGGGCTGAGCCAGTTAATTGTAGGGTGTGAGTGAAAACTATCAGTAGTACCATCAAGGAAAGAGACACAGGGGGAAATCTGGAAAGAATGTGAATGTCGGGGGTTTTTAAGTGCAGAAAATTGTTTCTCCTGTGTTAACCGCCAGGGGGAGAGACTGTGACTGGCTGTATTGAACTTTCTGGTGAGTTACCTTCATCTGTTTATTTATTTTGTTTTTTATTTATTGTTTTTTTATCCTGCAGGATCATTTCATTTCACTTGGCAATGTGTTTCAAAAGTTTCACAACTGCAATTGAAAATGTTCAAACCCACACCAACCTTTGAAACAGCAGGCCTTGTTCACAAAGCTTCGTATCACAAGGCATTTAAAGAATGTTGAAAACGTTTCATTTAAGAAAACCTGTTTTGCTGAGTTAAATAAAGTCTGATATTCATGAAACTGTTCTAGTTTGTTTCTGGCAAGACAAGGTTCACAGGTTAATTAAGGTTGTTCAAGATTAATCCTAATCGAGGGCTGTGAAAAAAATAGTAACAAAGCATTATTGAACAATTTGCATGAGCCTGGTTATGGTCAGTTAAATGGATTTTCAACAAAAAGGTAATTTAAGTAACTTTGTAATCATTCACTGGCCAGTACTTTATTCTTCCTGTTATGACTCTTAAGCTAGCGTGCCAATGCCACGTTTACCACTGTGTCCACAAATATATTTGATGCAATTTTTTTTTTTTTTTTTTTTTTTAATACAAATACTTAAAAGTTAAAATGGGTTCACAACTTTACTGCATGGTCTTTGCCCTCTCATTACTCGCCACTATATGTCACTATGTTAAGGAACCTGACAGTAGAGAGAGTTTTATTTTGTTTTGCACAAGGAAGAAGCCCCCAGCAGAGGCAGCCCTCTTTCTGTTTTGATTGTATAAACATTTTGACCCTGTTAGCACACACTGTCGTCTTACTGTCTTGGCCCCAAACCAGGAGCTGGAATAATTGCTGCACTGTGGTATTGTGGGGAATATTTCAGATTCCATTCCACTGAGAGGGCTGCTTTCAGACACGCTGTATGGATCCCGGCAGATAGAACATTAAGAGCTTCTTCTGCTTCTCTCACAAGTCGCAGAATCCAAAATGCAGGTATGCTCTTCCCTCAGGAATCGAATAATATAGCAAACCTATGATTTTTGTTATGGATACATACAAAAGCAAGACACACATGCATGTTTGTTTTGTTGCAAACATATGAAAACATGTAAGACCAAATCAACAATAAAAAAGTGGACAGATATCAAAACCAACTTTGGAAAATGTTCTCTTTTATTTGGCTCAGCAGGACCTCTCACTAGTTAACCTCTCTCTCTCTCTCTCTCTCTCTCTCTCTCTCTCTCTCTCTCTCTCTCTCTCTCTCACTCTCTCTCTCTCTCTCTCTCTCTCTCTCTCTCTCTCTCTCTCTCTCTCTCCACTTCCCCCTCTCTCCCTTTCTCTCCTTCTCTCTCTCTACCCCCTCCCCCTCTCTCTCTCTCTCTACTCTCTCTCTCTCCCTCCCTCTCTCCCTCCCTCTCCTCTCCTTCTCTCTCCCCTCCCCTCTCAATCTCTCTCTCTACCTCTTTCCCCTCTCTCTCTCCTTTCTCTCTCTCTGCTCTCTCTCTCCCCTCCCTGCTCTCTCTCTGTTATAAGCTCATAGCAGAGCCCCACTGATAGCTCAAAAATACCAGAGGATCAGCAATCAATAATAAAACCTACATTTATTTTTCTGCTCCAGAGATTGGAGCAGAGGCAACATCTGCTTTCAATAACCAAGCAACACTATTTTAATCTCACTGGCTAAAAACACGAAACTACCATTTCCTTGCCCTTGAACAAAATTATGATGAAGACATTTTTGTTGTTCTCAACTTTTGTTGCTGATTTTAACCCTTGCTGAATGTGAATCTATTCATTCACCTGTGGATTTACTGTTCACAGTTTACTGTGAATATATTTTGGAGTGAATAATCTGGCCCCTAATGACCTTGTGTGACCTTGTGTGAACTGTGTATAGTTATATATATATATTATATATATATATATATAATCGTATAGCTATGTCAGCTATGTAACACAGCCTCTATCAGCGATGGTTACTTTTATCAGAGATGTGATTCATGTTTGCGGATTCTCAGTTGTCAGCCTGAATTACATTGATTCCAGGAAGATGAAAGGGCTGGAGTGCTGGCTAGCTTGCCCATATTTCGAGTTCAAACTTGGAACTTCCTTGCTCACAGCAGCTTCAAACCACCTCAAAGACCTTGATATTGCTCAGATCAGAGCAGTCCTTCGCCGGCAGGTTAAAAGATCAGAAGGGTGACCATGAAAGAGGGTTTTTTTTTTGTTTGTTTTTTTAATTTTTTTATAGTGTCACCAAGTTTTCATATTTTCAGCATGGAAACAGATGGTGTACATATAAAGAAAGCATGCACGTACAGTACATTACATACAGTACATACCCCCTTCCAGACTGCAGGTCCAAGTGTGCCAGGAGGGTTCTGTGTGTGTGTGTGTGTGTGTGTGTGTGTGTGTGTGTGTGTGTGTGTGTGTGTATATATATATATATATATATACACACACACACACAGAGCATATATACTTTTAGAAGGGATGCAAATGTAGCTAACATTGTGGTCCACAGTACACATAAACAGATTATGGACACACTATAGGAAATTCAAACCTGTAATAGCATGTGTAATGCATGCAAAATATATTTGTTAAGAAACCCATCATGCAAAACTAGCGACCTTGTTTATGGTATATTTTGCCAAAATTTTAACAAAATAAAATATGTAGGAGAGACAGGTATGACAGAGCACAGAACCACCTCTCAAACACAAGACATACACAAACAATGGTTCAACACTTTACAAAAGTAGTTTTGTAGTTTTAGAAGAAAAATGAGATAATGTGCAATACAGAAGATTAAAGGCAAGCTAATGGATAAACAGACTCAATACCAGGATGGCTGAAGGGTTAAAGAGAAAGGAACAGTAGATTGTTAAATCATTAGCTATGTAGTAAATGACATCACAAGCACATTAATGGATATAAATAGAAATAAATGAGTGCAGTTACTATGGCATCAAAAGCCTGTAAGTGCCTGCACTGTTTGGTTTAAACATAGTTTCCCTTGACGTGGGGAAGTTGGCTCTTATGAGCAATATATATATATATATGGCCGGATAGACATTCCTCATAACAAAAAGTGCAAATGTTCTTATTTAGTTGGTAAAGCATTCATTTTTTAAAATTGTGTCCAGGAATCTTTTTACCCTAAATGCTGTATGAAATAATACTGTTACACCCTAATCATATGCAAGCAGTGGATAGCTAATTATCCTATTGACTTTGGCATGTGCTGTTGTCTGTTGGCATCTCTGTTGGAAAGGTGAGGTAATTCTCAGTACCTGTCATTAAATATTGTTGTGCTGGCGTTTGTGTGTGCTTGAGAGAGACGGAGCGTGTGTGTGATACCTGTATTCCAGTCTTTGAACAGCACCTTTAGACAGCTACAATCTTGCATATATGAGGTTGAAGCATTGCTTTACTTTTTATATTATGTCCACGAAGCCGAAGTCAAAATTCAAGTTTCAAGCAAAACCACATAGTTACAGCCAAAAGTTTTGCATCACCCTGTAGAATTAACAAACATTGCTTCATAAAGTCGAATGAAACCTGCTGAATAATGGAACATTAACCTACTGAATTACATGTCACGTTGTAGTTTTCCACATACTTAACGAAAAACTGACAAATTTGAAAAATGTGTTCTGCTATTATAGCATCTGGCAGACATATGCAATATCATTTTGTAGTTTCTTTGATTACATGTTAAATACCTAAATTATGTTCATTTTTTAAAAATTATGTCTCAATCCTAAAATTCTAGGTGATGCAAAACTTTTGGCTACCTGACAAAATCTATACAAACGAGCGACAGAGGCTCTTTGAATAAGCAGACTTATATCTTAGCAGCAGAATACATTCAGTCGGGGAGAATTCAGCTGTATCAGTGTTTTACTGTAGCTGTTTGATATTTTTGGGTAGAAAAACAACTATAATCACATCAATGTGGTCAACAGCTGAGCTGAATTCAACATCAAGACCTCTTGAAAATGCAAATTAAAAGAGACTTGTCTTAATTAATTTTCCTGGTTTTTACGAGTAAACCAAAGTAATACTTTTTTTTTGATACATTTTATTGGAGTAAAACTCTGCTGGAATTACTTTTCATTCATTTTATTTTCTCCTTCTGGAACATATTTTTTTTCCATGTTTCATTATTATTTTTTTAAATAAACTTTTTTTTTTTTTAATGAACATAAATGATGCCAACTATTACCAAGTGCAGCCGTTGCTCTGTCCAGCCTTGAAGCACGAGGACGGGCTCTGCTCGAAACAAACTGTGGAAAACGTTTTCGTGAGGACTTACTTTACCCAGTGAAATGATTGGGTGCAAGGGAGTCGTGTTGGCAGCCCAGTGGATTGCCTGCAGCTGTGAAGCTGGTGCTTACAGCCAGGCCTCAAATGGCTACCACTGAGGGCCATGGGTACTGCTCCAGTTTCCATTCAGATCAGCACTGCCCACTTCTCAGTAAGTCGGGAAACTCATGCCACTGATCTAAGCTTAGACCAGACAACATTGTTCCATTATACATATTTTCACACTTCATTCTTTGGTCTTTGGCCTCGCCATTCGAAGTACCCCTGCCCATAAGTTAGCCTGCAGATAAGTGGAGAGACTGATTGTAGGGAAGACAGGGGGCCAGAATATCTACCCTCCCTGTTAGACGAAGCCAAGAAGGCTGGGGAGGAGGAGACGAACTCTGGCGCACAGCAGGGACCAAATGGATTGAGGTAAGATATAAACCCATTCCTTGCCAATCATTGCACGTATTGTTTATCTAAAAGATGAACAAGTTACTAGCTAGTCAACTGAATGATTTGTTCTGGGTATTGGAAGCGTCTACAATATGGCCATCCCAGGCAGTCTTGAAAAAGCCCGCTCTGTTAAACTTGGCAAACAAAGTGGGTTTATACAGTATTAATGAAGCTAAGAAATTGGACATATAGATGAACAGACAAGCATTCTAATCAAAGCTGTCTCAAGTTAAAAGTGAAATCCATCTTTTTTTTTTTTTTACTTCTCGCAAAACAGCGGCACAAGCGTTGGCATCAGTTTGGCTTCTTTATGAGAGAAAGCTTTAAAATCCTGCCAGCTTTTTTTAAATAAGCAATGCACACAGCCAACATATTTTTAAGTTTTTATAGAATCCTCAGTGCGTGCAAAATCCCTCCATTATGACTTGCAGTACAATGAACTAATTCACAAATCGAATTAATTCAACAAATCACAGCAGTGTGATATTTCAGAAATGCAGTTATATCAATGGTTGCGTTAGAAAACCAAATCACAGAGGAAATGTAAAATCAAATGAAGAAGGATTTGTAAGATTCAAGGGGGAGGAAGAAATAAGTAAGAAAGGTTTTGTTTCTGTTAAGTAACTGCAGTTATGCAACAGCTACTAGACCTCATACAAACCCTACATGAATGTCTCAGTTGATTATTTCGTGTTTGGCGCCTTATGTACTAATGACAATTTGAACTGCTTGCTGCTGTCTCTGCTTGGAGACGTGCGGTAATGCGCCTAGATTACAAACGAGCTGCACTGCTTGTGATCATCACTAGTGTCAGGTCATCCCAGACTCCACGGCAGTGAAGCAGAGTGCTCCACTTGCTGTTTCCAATAAGCTGTGAGGAAACACACACTCACTTTGTGGCTTGGAACTTGGTTTCAGGAGACTCATGTTTCAGGCCACTGCATGGCACACCAGGGGAGACTTGGGGTTTGATAGAGCATAGTTGCCTCCTCAAACTGGCCTCCTGGTCTCCTGGAACTAGGACTCGAGCCACTGTTCCTGAAAAAGTAGCTTTGTGTTCCCTCAGCTTTATAGCCCCATAACAGACAGGTGTAGCTTATAGATGAATCTCATCCACTGCAATGACAGCTGGTTTGGGGCTGTTATAAAACAGCAGGTGGCGCACACCCTGGCATTGCAGCCCTGAGAGATCCTTATATACAGGCTGTAGGTAGTGTTGACCCTGACTCTTGGAGGTCTCTGTAGACCCCGTGTTTTAAATTGGCCCTCCAGGTCTAAAAGCCACTGATCAACACTTTCACAAACACCTATCTGTAGATGTTGCAGATAGGTTTCTGACTGACGACACACACACACAGAATTGTTTTGCTTATGATAGTGATAATCGCGCACGCAACCTCAAGGCTGGTGGTAGCAGTGGCAATGCTGGCTAGTTATCGTTCTCAAGCACATTCTCAACGCTCTTGCAATCTCTGGGTTCTGCTCATCGACGCACCTCTGCCCTCATTTCACACGGGCTTGGCTTCACTCTCACGACATGGAACGCCACTGGAGACTGCCAATCTCGCATGCTCAGTTAAGAATGGTGGGGGGGGGCTTGAGGTTAAAGTTATTACACCCCCGCCCACATGAATGACATCAGTGCACGCTAAAGTTCTTAAAGCAGCCTGCAGAATCAATGCTTTTGCAACAGCGATGCAAGGAGGAGGGTTGGTGTATTTGCTTGATTTATTTTACACACAGTGAATGTTTGAAAGGTCCCCCTTCAAATGTTCATAATGTTGATTCATGGTTTTAAGATACACATATAAAATACACAGAAACAGTACTTTAGATACTTATAACTAAGCTCTCTAACCCTGCAGCACAGGCTGGTTTTATATTGGAACAGCCTGATTGTTCTCACACTTCAGTTCAATGTGACAGTGGAGACAGGGGCAGGAGACTAAGCACATTCCTGGTGCAATTTCATTCACACTGAGGCTAAGTGCAGCTCAGGAGAAGGAGAGCTTACTAACAATACAAGTCAAACCCATATCTGGAGCCCCCCACTGATTCCTATCTACAGCTATGGCCAAAAGTTTTGCATCACCCCATAGAACGAATTCATTTTGTTTTAAAAAAGTCGAATAAAACCTGTTTAATAATGTTATATTAACATATTGAACTACATACCCCTTTGTAGTTTTCTATATAATCTAACATGAAATACTGTACTACTATTATGACTTTAGGTGCACTTTTGCAATATCAGCTTGAAGTTTCTTTGATTACATGATGTTAAATAAAAGATCTCAATTATGTTCATATATTTTTTTTAATTTTTTTTTATTTGTCTCAATTCTAAAATTCTAGGTGATGCAAAACATTTGGGTATAGCTGTAGGTCTTAGTCCCACGAATCACGAGGCAAATGTTCAAGCAGCTAGTTGAGGAGGATATTTCCCAGCATACTCCTCCCTGTGAAGGGTTAAAGCAATAACAACAAAACAGTTCTGATTCACTCATTTTGGTAATAATTGGTTTGAAGGCACCATGCATCAAAGGACAGATCTAACAAACTAATTCCAGTAAATGTTACCTTATACCAATTCTGTCACTTCACATGAAAGACTCATTTGAATTTTCCATGATTTTTGTGGTCTTGGCAAGTAGTAAAGAACTTGGCAGAGCGTTCTTGTGTGATTATTTTGTTCCTTAAAACATATTTTGTCTCTTTTCATTTGATCAACCTGCACAAAAGGACACTGCAAAATACAGCGTAGTCTTTCATTTCAGTGGTCTGTAACTAATAACGATGATTATTACAACACAGTCTTAATGCTATAGCGCAGTATGGTTTTTATTCAGGATAAAAGGTGCATTTTTTTCAGCTGAACCAGAGCTTGGTGAAAATCAGGCGGTAGTATTTCTGACAGGGAGCGATACTAGTGTTTTATATTTTTTTATAAAATGGTTGTATTTATACAGTGCAGCGTTCAAAACTAGTAGGGATTTCAGATGCTACTCTCCTGATTTGTGCTGGACTCCTATGTGGACTCCTCACCTGACACGGTGGCACCTTGCTAGCTCAGAGTCCTGCTTTGCTATTGCTGGGTGAGAGATTCTGAGCTAGTGGACCAGCTGCCAACACTAACAGCACTGTTAGTAATAACTCTGTCCAAGAAAAAGAGTTCTGGAACCTATTTGAATGTTCATTTCACACCAATTGTTGATTAACGAGACCTTCTTGGTTTTAGCAGAGGAAAAAGAGGACCTTTGTTCCTAGAAATAAAAATAAAAGAGGCTGTAATGATGAGACACTGAAAGCTGTTAAAACAATATATGTGTTAATCATTATGCAAGTGAGCCAGTACCTCCTCATGATTGTTCTGAATACTCACCCTGATCTGAAGTGTATTATAACAAGTAATTAGAAACAGTTACAAACATCATATAAACATGTCCAATAACACAGCTGTTTAGACCTAATAATTTTGCCAGCGCAGAGATTGGTATTGCTCACCCTGTTTAATGGATTGGTTTCAGATGTTCTGGATAACAGACCCAGTGAACCCAGCTACAGTGTGGAAGTGCGTGCATTATTGGAATAGTAGACCTCTGTGCATTTCACGTGATACAGCCAGTTGCACAGCACTTTGAATTTCTATGCAAACAAACTGTGCTAGTTTAATTCTTCCTTTCATATTCATTTTTACAACTGGATCATAACAGGTTCATGCAGGAATGGGTCCTCCTGGAGAGATCTGATGGAAACATTGCTGCTGCTGCTGCCACCACCACTACTACTACTACTACTAATAATAATAATAATAATAATAAAAGATAAGTAGAATTCAATATCTGAGATGGTCAAAGTCTGAAAACGTAGTTATTAATGGTAGTTAAGCAGTTTATAAATGTTGCCTCTGCCAATATTACTGGACACTAATATGTACATCTTTATTACTGAGCATTAAATTAGCAGTACTTTTTGGAAAGGGCAATACTATACATTGTGTACAGTGCAGTGAGCAGTTCCTTACTGTACATTACTGCTGTACACTGTGTACAGTGCAGTGAGCAGCTCCTTACTGTACATTACTGCTATACACTGTGTACAGTGCAGTGAGCAGCTTCCTTACTGTGCATTACTGCTATACACTGTGTACAGTGCAGTGAGCAGCTTCCTTACTGTACATTACTGATATACACTGTGTACAGTGCAGTGAGCAGCTCCTTACTGTGCATTACTGCTATACACTGTGTACAGTGCAGTGAGCAACTTCCTTACTGTACATTACTGATATACACTGTGTACAGTGCAGTGAGCAGCTTCCTTACTGTACATTACTGATATACACTGTGTACAGTGCAGTGAGCAGCTTCCTTACTGTACATTACTGATATACACTGTGTACAGTGCAGTGAGCAGCTTCCTTACTGTACATTACTGATATACACTGTGTACAGTGCAGTGAGCAGCTCCTTACTGTACATTACTGCTATACACTGTGTACAGTGCAGTGAGCAGCTTCCTTACTGTGCATTACTGATATACACTGTGTACAGTGCAGTGAGCAGCTTCCTTACTGTACATTACTGATATACACTGTGTACAGTGCAGTGAGCAGCTCCTTACTGTACATTACTGCTATACACTGTGTACAGTGCAGTGAGCAGCTTCCTTACTGTACATTACTGCGATGCATTCCTGCTCTATCTGTGCGATAAACCCATTCTCCTGTGTGTGCTTATCTGCTTCCCGGCTTTGTAGATGCAGGCTTTCTCGTTTTCATGTCTCTCTCTAACTCATTCTGTTGACAGACTACAGAGCCCAATGTGAAACAGTTAATTGCCATCAAGATAAAGAAACGCAGCAACATCAAAAGCCCTGAGGGACTCTTATAACCTAAACAGCACAAGTGCTCAGCGCCAGCTCTACAGAGGCGGACCCACTCCCATGTCTCCCGGGGGACAGCGGCGGCATCATCTCATCACTGAACTGCAAGGCCAGTGCCAGGCCTACAACCAGGGAAAACAAACCCCAATACCGGGACCCCGTTCAATTAGAGGAGACTTCAATTCATTGGAGGTGTTGATGGATGGGGCAGCCAGATTTATTCATTTATTTTATTCATCAGGGAAAGCCCTTTGAAGCAAGAGCGGGAATATTCAGAATATAAGGTTACCACTTGAAGGACTTCATAACACACAGATTAAGGTATTAGCTGGCATGGATTTGATCAACCTGCACCCGCAGGGATCAGCCAAACTTCTGGCTTACTGTACAGCATTTTACATCATGGGTGCTGGTCCTGCTTGTCATGACCAACATGAGCATCAATAGTGAAATAAATAAAATGTTTTAAAAAAACAGAAGATCCCAGCGCTCCGATGTGTCTGTGGTTAGCTGAAAACCAGAGCGTTTGAAGTGGCAGGGACCTTTGGGTCTGACCCAGTGCTCTTTCTACCTGAGCTTCACTGCCTTCTCATTCAAAAGAAGCACACCTTCACATGTAGCCAAAATGGAAATAAAACAAACCAGGCGCTGCTTTCAGGTCCATAAGATCCTTTGAAATATTATAGTAACTAAAATGTAATACCAGCAACAGCCCACGCTCTCTTTTTAAAATTCCTATATATGGGAAAATGATGGGAACTGCAAATGCCTTAGTGTCACAATAGTGCTGAAATATCAAAATACATCACAGTTAATTGTTTTGTAAAAACACAACTCTTGAATGCCACTTCCTCTTCCTTCTGCTACAGAACAGCAGTCTACATTAATAATAATCTTTATACAGCACCTTTCATAGTGGACCACCATCACAGCGTGCTTTACAAGATACGAGACCAGGGTGTGTGAACTATGCATCAGCTACAGAGTCACTTACAACATCTCACTCGAAAGACAAGGAGGTTAAGTGACTTGCTCAGGGTCACACAGTGAGTCAGTGGCTGAGCTGGGATTTCAACCGGCAACTCTCTGGTTATAAGCCTGTTTCTTTATCTACTGGACCACATAGCCTCCTATACATTAGCTAAGTTGTTTTCTACACCAGATTCACAATATATACTGTATTCACACCTTTGTGCTCTGGAAGCAGAACTGATACATGTTTTGGTGTAAGGGGTGCTGAACCCACGGCCAGTATCTTGAGGGCAGGCTATGATTTGTGTTGAGGTAATATCTGAGTCTGATTCAGACATACTCTACTTCATTGGAAGATGCTTTAAATAAAAAGGATTTGAACCGGATTGAAAAGAATGTAATTCATAATTACAAACAAAAGCTGGCCTTGGAAAACACCACCTGAACACAGTATCAAAATTAATTTGAAAAAGATCAAAAAGGACAGGCCAAATTACCAAAATAGGAAGCTAGAAATACTCCTGTTTTCAACGGTTTTCTCATTTCCTCCAAGACCGAATCGACGGAAAATTTCAATAATAAAAGCCCAGTAGATGTAAATAAGTGAGGTCTTTGAAAATCACCTCAGAGCTCTCGTCTGATGCTAATGAAATGCTGACCATCTTACCCTCAGACATTTAAAACACATGCTTATTGCAATTGAAGTGGCCAATTCAAGGTAAGGATATCAAATCTAATTGACTACTTAGTGGGCTTCTCAAAGCTGATTACTGCAAAAGGTCATCAGCACAATATTTTCAGATAGTAAAAGCACACCCAATAAAATGACCAAATCAGGAATTCTACAGTATATACCAATTGCTTTGTAGGTAGGTTTCTAAATGCTGGTTGGCATGCGTTTTTAAACCTTGCACTGGCAAATCTGAATAAAGTCGATGAAAAGACTCAAAGTGCCTCCACAGGCCTCAGTAATTACTGTAGATAGAGAGTTGCACTTAGTAAAGAGACACTTTCTGAGAATGATAGTGTGTGTGCGTGTGCATGTTTGTGTGCGTGTGTATGTGTGTGTTTTTATTTTATTTTTTGCCAAGGAATGTTAACACAGCAACACTGCGTGGAGTGAAGCGTAATGTTTAGGAATAGCTGTAACTAAGAGTTGCAGAAACATGTAATCCTTCTTGTCATTTTGTGGGTAAAATCAGTGACTACAAGCCCTCAATAGTTTACATTCAGAAGTACTTAACGTCTTGGCTTATTATACACCTATGCTCTGTAATGAATGCTGAGTAATGACAAGTCACAGCATTTACAATGCAGGGCTGTAGTTACTGCTGCCTCCGTTTTTATATGAAATTCCTGTGGCTCCACAAACACAGCCCAGCCCATAACAGAGTCTCCAGAGGGTTTTTTGTATTTCCTGTCTGATTTGTTTGAAAACCTGCATGATGTGCAGTGTGCTTCACATTCCTGTTTTATTAAAGTTTTCATTTTTGCTGTTCTTTATCTCGATGCAGTGATACGTAATAGGCTGGGCTGACTCTCTCTCTGTAAGCAGGCCCGGCCAGAGATGAAGGATGATAAGAGCTTTCTTTGAAGGCTGTACAGTAGTCTGACATTCAGCCGAGCGGTATATGCACTTTCTCATAGCACCGCTCTTACTTGGAGAAGGCTCTATATTTCTTCCCTCCCTGTCACAGGGCAATGCACTGCATCATCCCTCCCTGTCACATGGCAATGCACTACTTCATCCCTCCCTGTCACATGGCAATGCACTGCTTCATCCCACCCTGTCACAGGGCAATGCACTGCTTCATCCCTCCCTGTCACACGGCAATGCACTGCTTCATCCCTCCCTGTCACACGGCAATGCACTGCTTCATCCCTCCCTGTCACACGGCAATGCACTGCTTCATCCCTCCCTGTCACAGGGCAATGCACTGCTTCATCCCTCCCTGTCACAGGGCAATGCACTGCTTCATCCCTCCCTGTCACAGGGCAATGCACTGCTTCATCCCTCCCTGTCACACGGCAATGCACTGCTTCATCCCTCCCTGTCACACGGCAATGCACTGCTTCATCCCTCCCTGTCACATGGCAATGCACTGCTTCATCCCTCCCTGTCACATGGCAATGCACTGCTTCATCCCTCCCTGTCACACGGCAATGCACTGCTTCATCCCTCCCTGTCACACGGCAATGCACTGCTTCATCCCTCCCTGTCACACGGCAATGCACTGCTTCATCCCTCCCTGTCACAGGGCAATGCACTGCTTCATCCCTCCCTGTCACACGGCAATGCACTGCTTCATCCCTCCCTGTCACACGGCAATGCACTGCTTCATCCCTCCCTGTCACACGGCAATGCACTGCTTCATCCCTCCCTGTCACACGGCAATGCACTGCTTCATCCCTCCCTGTCACACGGCAATGCACTGCTTCATCCCTCCCTGTCACACGGCAATGCACTGCTTCATCCCTCCCTGTCACACGGCAATGCACTGCTTCATCCCTCCCTGTCACATGACTATGTGCTGTTTGCATCCCTTCCTGCCACTACAGTCTATATATTTTGGTCGACATTCATGAGAGTTGACATTAACAGACTATTTTATTCCCTCTTTCAGTAATATATGTCACTTGTGTTTCTCTATAAAAGATTCATCCTTTTCTGGCAGAATAGCTTCACTTATTAGCTTCACATCATCAAACATACCTTGCTTAATATATCTATTGTTTAAACAATTACAGTAAAAAAAATTCCCCTGTGTATTCAGACATATTTTAGTAATAACTGAAGAGCATCAATAGCTTACTTGAAAATAAAAGCGTAGGACGTTTTAGTTTACATCTAAACAACCCACATCAGCAATATAAAACAAACATAAGACACTTTATTCAGCAATAAACGATCTGTAGTCCTTTTTTTCCATGGTTATGAGTGTTTGTTGCTATGGAGACTCCCTTCTTTGTTAGGTTCATTGGATAAAGCTGTTTCTGATTGGATAAGCTGCTACCGGTTTATTGGCTAATTTACAGGGTTGGATTGGCTTGTAACCAATGTGCTTTGGTGCAATGCTTGTATACCCAATAACTTACAAGACAGAGTTTGAAATGGTATTGCCAAGTGTATGTATTACCCTATAAAAATACACGTTTATCCAGTTGTGAGATTTGAGCATGAAGTACAGTGTAACTTTAAATATCGCATTTTAGAAGAAGACGGCTACATTTTTTCAGAGTATTGTGTTAACTGCAATTTTCTCCCTCTGCGCATCTATGCGGTTTTAAACATATGATTAGCAAGACTGATTAAGCTTGTTTAGAGTGCATTAAGATCCATGGTGGAAACGCTGCTGTATATGGGTATGTTACAGAGTACCATTGTTTGTCGTCTGCCCACTCTTCCCGCTGCACTTGCTATTAAAGCAAAACCAATAAACTTGTGGAAGCAGCTTCAAGGGAACACTTCTCCGGTTACAGTAGAGGGCAATGTCCCAAGCCAAGCACCTGGACATGTTTCTGGTGCTTCCTGATTCTATACTCTCGTTCCATTTATTAACTAACACATCTGACAGCACTAGCTGACTGGGAGGTGTCTAAGGTGGCAGGCAGGGTTACTGCGACCCTAACTAATTATTTATTTAAGTACAAAGAAATAAATATAGACACTATATTTACAAAGAATTTACCACCACGCTAAGTCAACACCTTTAACAAATTCAAATAAATGGCTCAATTAGGAATGCTCCAGCATTCACCTTAGTAGTTCCTTGCTAGCTCTGTAGCATTAGCAGTTTGATTTGTTTGGCTTTTTTTCAGATTATTTCATTGTACCAATAAATCAGAGGTGAGAGGGAGACACTGACAGGAGAGTCACATGGAGTGCTAAGAGGAAGCTAGATCCCACTAGGTGTTATTTTTTTTACAACCTATATATATAGGAAGATAGTATTATATATATATATATATATTACGTATATATATAATATATATATATTATTATATATATATATATATATTATATATATATAGATACGTTCAGTCGTAAGACCCTGGGACACAGGCGTGGGACAAAATCAATTAGTTCGGAGTCTGAGGTGTCTCATTTATGATTTACAGATAAAGTCGTAAGCACAAAACAACCTTTAAGCATAGTCTTTTTTTTTTTGTGTGTTCCTTAACTTCAATCACCTCCCTTCTTGGTTACAGCCAGAATTCATCACAGTATATACACCAACACCACCTGCTGGATGTTTGAGACATTACAGCTCATTGAAATGAATGGCAAATTCCCTAAGAGAGGGGCGTCCCAATCTGTCTGGTGGTGGGTCTGAGTACTCAAGTATAACTAGGATAGCCTGGTATTTACGCACATGCATGTCATTATTTTAGGTGAGCCTGAAGACCATTGATCATGTGTTGATTCAACCCTATTTCTTTTGTTTCTTGAATGAATGTGCAATTCTTTAGCTACAATTCTTTAGGTTAATTGAATTAGGACTCCCACAAGCTGGCCATGAACTTCTCAGCATCCACATAAATTATGAGTTTAGCTTTTATTGGATCATGTCATAGACAATACTACAGAAGGGCATTATAACACATCATCTTTTTTTAACGTCTCAATGGTCGATCAAAACAAAACCTTTTTTAAACACATGATAGTGTTTGGAAATGGCTGTGGTAATTATTGACTTTATGACACGTTGATAAATGCGCGTCTGCCTTGTTTTTCCTTTAGGGGGTGCAAACAAAGAGCCCAGTCTTTCTTCTAATAGCTCAATGAGGCTCATGTAGCCCGACTATGCCAGGCTATCATTATGTACCCTGTCCTGCTAGGGTGAGGTTTCCTTTAATGGTCAGGACACACAACATTAATCAATGTTACTTGTTATAAATCACAAAGAGTGTTTCATGCACAGCCCACATCCCTGTACAGCAGGAGTGGTGTCTGTTTCAGACACTCAGACCAAATACAGCATTGTTAGAAGGACACAAGTCTGCAGTGGCAGCAAGAGAATGGCCGACAAAAACCTGCAATAAGAGAGCATTGTCATGGGTGAGTGTAGAACTGTACAGGGATACAACAATCAGCTATCCAGCCCCACGGCTATATTACAACATCTGCTCATACCTGCAATACTGCAGACACACCTTCAATATCGCTGACTGTATATTAGTCCTGTTGACAATCCCGTGATACCAGGGTAAGGGTTAAAACTTGTCTCTCCCTCGATGGTTCATTTTCTCAGGCAGGACGATTTCTGTAATTACTTTAGATTTTCATCAACCTGGAATCCTCCCATGCCAAAGGCATTACAGGCAACAACCATTAAAAAAAAATAAATCTAATATATATATATATATGCTGCATTAAAAAGACCATAACCTGAATGTGAAACCCTTCAATGTGTGTTGGTTTGATTCTGTTGCTATTATTGATTAGCTCACAATCAGATCTGCTGCCTGTGCAATGAGATCAATCCATGAAAGATGTGAAAAGCTGACTGGCAGCTGAAACAAGCCTCATTAATAGCACAGCTAATGGCTGGCAGCCCCCTGGGAATTCCAGTTTGACACTGAGGCAGAGGAAGGAAACGACTCAGTGTACTAATAAAACAGCAACCTCACAGCATGCCACAGCTAGAGAAAAGTGTTGGCTGCTTTGGGGAGAAATCTGGGTACAATTCTTACAATACCAGCCCTCTTTTAATCAAGATAGACAGCAGCTGCGTTACTAGACTGGAGAAATCAACTCATTTATTTCCACCAGATAACTGTATTGCAGCTGCTTAACACAAAAATACATTACAATTGACAAGCAGCAAAACACTCACACGTATGAGTTCATTTGAAATGAGAACATTGATTAAGTAAGAATCCTAATTTGCATTCCGGAATGAAGTTTGTACTAATTACCTCTACAGAGTTCCGGTTATAGAATTAAAAAAAGGCAAATCCTAGCTGACCTCAAGCTGCCTAGACTACGTGAAGAGATTCGTCAGAGGAGGAACTGTGCAACGAAACTGAAGGACACAGCTTGTATTGAAGAGTCAGCAAATTCAGAAGTAATTTAGACGTCCTTTACTGTTCCTTTAGTGCTGTATGGGGTTTGCACTCATTTTGAGTGGGGCTGGGCTCTGCTGCTCTGATATTGAGTTCTTATCATTATAAGTTAATTGTCACCATTAATGAACCTACATTCAGAGGATTTGAATGTATATTAATAAAAGTTAATCAAATCTTACATCTAATTTACTGGCATCATGTTTGATAACTACTGTAGTAGGCTGTTAAGAAAAAAAATAACTTTGACTCACAGCATATAAAAAAAAAAAAATCATCAAACAGACTTTTTTTATATATACTGAACAGCTACAACCCAAAAGAAAGCAATATATTGAACAATCCTTTCCTAATTCAAATCAGAAAGTTCTTAACAACCTAAAGAGGGTGTTTTTTTTTCCTCTGAAGAAATAAAGTTCTAAAAGAAACCCTCCATTGTAAATGAGTGGAATTACCTCATCCCAACATCTTACCACAAACCCACACGGTTAATAAAATCTTACATTTATGATTTACTGGCAAAATGATTGAAAGTACTGTAGTATAAAGAATGAAATTTGACTCATGGTACTACCATATATATATATATCATATATATCATATATATATCAAACAACCTTTTTTGAGAGGAAAGTGCCATGTATGGAAGTTGCATTGCAGGGACCTTAGTGAGATCCGTCAGTAGAGCTGTAATTAAATGGGAAGCAGTTTGAATTCTCTACCCTGCCTGTGGAGCCAGTCTGCATTCAGCAAGCCTGTCACTGACAAGCCAGAATTCCACTCATGCCTGCTTCACAAGCAAACACATGAAATATTGTTTTTCCACCCTTCCCCTTCCCATACCACAAAAGAATAATACGCCTGTGATTTCAATGTTTACATATTTAATTACATCTTGCAAAAATCAAGTGTCCCTTCAACAGACAGCCAGTACAAAGAGCACAGTGAGGCTGTGTCAGCTGTTTTTGTTTCAGAATAAAAGGGGAGGCTAAAAATACCATTATTATTATTATTATTATTATTATTATTATTATTATTATTATTATTATTATTATTATTATTTATCAGTAGTATTAATAGTAGCAGTAATAGTATTTATTTATTCATTTGTTTTGTTATTATTATTATTTTTTAATTACAGTTAGCTGTATTTCTGTCCCCTACTGAATTATCTATGTGTGAAAACGAGCTTAGAAAAAGGATATGTTAAAAGTGTGCTTTACTTTCATTGCTGTTTTCACCACTATTGGTCACAAATTATTCTCGGCATCGAGAAACATTGAAATTGCCTTTTGACCAACGTCTCTATTTAAAGTAATGCAACCACAAGCATTTGAGCTTCTGTTCATCGACTATAGAGTCTGTTGATTCTTATAAATATGAAACCTACACTTCAACTGATGTGCCACTGTTAACATTAACCTAACCCAGTACTGTCTAAGGATCATCTGATGGGTATAGCAAGAGGCAGTCAACTTCCTTTCATAGGATCCAGTGTATTTATAATGCAAACGTGTAGTCAATTCTTACCATCACTACTGGAACAAAGAAGGTACCCAGTTGAATGCTTATCATCGCTGGTGTTTTATAATTGTATAACAAGATTGTAGTTAGTGCTGTACGAGTGTCAGTCCTGCTCTACTTACTCAACATAGCTGTCTGGAGAGGTGACGTGTCTCCATTCCCAGTAGGCTAAACCCTGATATTGGGCTCCTCATAACCTACAAAGGGGTTAGTAAAAATAGGGATCTCAGTTATCTGCTGATTGCCATGAATTAGAAGTGGAACATTTACTGGTTTCTTACTGGATAGCCTGCAGATATATAAAGCGGATTTACAGCTGTAACGTTCATTTAAGAGAGTAGACAGCATTCACGATTCACCAGAATGGACCAGTGATTTCAAACAATCAGGCCTCATTCCTGGCTGCCATTACTAGTGACCCAATGAATCCCAAAATTCAAAAAGACATGACGATGTTTATGAATGCAGCTCAGACTGAAGGAAGTCTTCTGCCTCAAATTTTCCACATTAGCTTAGAAAGTGGCTTTATTTCTCCAAGTAACAAGCTGCCTGTTTTTAATTTGAAAACAGCAAACAAATATTAATCTTGGCATCGCAATACTTGTTTATCTGTGTGGCTCTCTTCAGTATACAACTTAATTAACCAAAATAGGATTGCTACTGTATATAGAAGCGCATGTATACACTAAGGGTATTTATATGCTGGTATCCAAAATGGAAAGGCACTAAGAAGCAAAATCATACACACAGTTTTTAAATCCAAGTAAAAACTTCTTATCCTAACATCAGTGACATGAAATGGGGGGCCTGGGGGGGTGGGGCATTATGTGTATTTGTGTATGTGTGTGTGTGTGTGTGTGTGTGTGTGTGTGTTCCTCCCAGATCTGTGAACTTATCTCAGTCACAATCAGTTTGGAGGCAGGCTTTGAAATGCGATCAAGCGCCCAGTCAGACACAGATCCCAGTGAGCTGTCTTTTAGCTCTAATTGGATAATTAGATCCAGAACAACATTATTTTAACTTGGCAAAATCGCTTTATTGCTAGGTAAACTTTTTTTTTTTTTTTGGAGGTTGCTTTGTATTCTGTGCTCCAAAATAACAACTTCAAGGACGATTAATTAACAGACAGCGAACTGATAACGCTTCCAAATGAAAAAACGTGCTCTGAAAAGAGTTTGTTATTTGCATGAGGGCAGGATGCTGTGGATCAAGTCTTTCCACCAGTCAGATAAATATTGGTTCTGGAAAGAGATTGGCTCTGGAAAAGATTCATCTCATGATAGAGATTTTTTTTCCAGCTATAGTCTGCCATAGTTGCAACATTACTTTATCTTGTGGCTCTCAGAAAATACATCAAGCAAAGCCTCAGTATGCATGACTTTACCCTCCCGTATTAAAGGACGGTAAAGTTAGTAGTTTGTAGTAGGCTCGTTTGTATTTGTTCTTATTGAATAAAGTGCTTTTACATTCATCTGGGATTAGGATTTAGATAAACAACCATATGTGGAACTATAGCCAGGGGCAATCAAGGAGATTGCTGATTGTCCTTCGCAGGTCAAAGAGATTTCTATTTATTTATCTATAGAATTAAACTTATTTGAACAAGGGGTGCAAACAAAGAAAACGAAGCTGACTCAGTCACAATCTTCAATTGACAGAATGCTTTCGTGTATTGCTACCACTCTGGCAAAACTCACACACATAAACAAATGAGCAGGGGCTTGAAGCTCGGGCCACCCAGGTCTTCACACAAGGCTTTAATGAAGTCAGGCTGAACTCTGGAAACCAAGGAATCTGATCCTGGAAAAAGATACGCACCTCGACTAAATAACTACAAACAAACAGGTCTCTCAAATCATTTTTACACATGTAAACATCCAGTCCATTTCACTATAATGAGAAACACAATGAAACAGTTGTTAGGGTTAGGCCCAGAAAAAAGCTGATCACTTTTATTGAACCAACATAGAAGTTTAAAATATTTTAAAGCTTACAAGGTCTCTTCATCTGGCATAAGTCAATTTCAGAAGAAATTCCGTGTTTACATAAAAAAAAGAAGATTAGAACTTTGCAAAATGGAACACTGTTGAATTAATACAGTTTTGATGCAAACTGCAAAAATGTATACCTTTAAATATTGCACAGGGTTGGATTCTCAGAGCTTTTCACTCTAAACTGTCAATAGCACTTTCTTTTTTTTTTTAAACTGGATGCAAACAACAAAGTTGTGTTTTACACGTCTCTGTGGTGTGATTATAACGGCAGTGTTGACAGGACGTGAACGCCTAGTCCTCGTTGCTGGAGATGAATAGAAAATTATGTTAATGCTGGGCTGAGCTACTTCAGAGGAGGCAGTTTTAAAGCTACAGAACCAGTCTCAGGCAGGGGTGGAACAGGGGGTCTCTGTTAGAACACACAATCTCTCTCTTTAGTGATTTGTTGTGATGTTTATTGGAGTCCAATAACAGAGCTGTTTTATTCCAAAAGACACCCAACCAACCACAATTGAATCTTGTTAATATTAAGAAAAAAGTCTATTTTGGACCTCGCTCTCTGCTTACAAATGCAAATCACTGTGAGACAGAAAACATCATTGCTCTTTGTTGGGAGCTACTGAAAAGCATCGTATATTAGCATCAGCATTAGGGGATTGAAGAGTTTGATACCATTGTGATGTCAAAGCAGTTATCTTAACCTGACAATATTTACAAGCTTAATAACTCAATAAAGCCAGCTACAGTTGGAGATGAGTTTCAGATGTCTTGCATTTACACTCTGTGGCAATGCAAGCATTTAAACATTGCCCATTGCCTATTGTCCTCCTGAATCTGTAAGTGACATATTGAGTTGGGCGTTTCAAAATAGGCAGGAAGAACACCAACGCAGTAAAAAGTCTGATTCCCATCAGTGGTCTTCACACAGTGTAACAATCGTCCCAGCATTGTAATGGGACTCATCTGATCTTCGTTGTGACAGTTTGTTGATGTCATTTGCATTTGATGTGTATATAGAAAAACAGGAGTGCTGTGTAATCCAGCAAAGTGGTTATTTATGAAAGACAAGCCAGCTTACAATGGCAGAATGTGGAGGCCAAGAAGTTAACAAGCACTTCCTCTCTGCACAACAAAGAAAATAACTTTGTGCTCCACTGCTGGAAGTGTTTCCAGCTGATGATAAATGAAACGGGATGGTGTAACGAACGAGATAGAACAGCGTGGGACCTAATATACATTCGCCACCAGAAGTCACAACACAATGAGCGGTGAAGATAACACATATGTCCCCTTTGCACGGCATCGATTCAGAACACGATCCCAGATTGTCAGGAACTGTAGGACTTCAGTACTCATCCACTTCAATGGACTGGGGTTAGTAAAGTGACATCTCTCCACTAAACAACACCGACAAAGAGAACTAGTCTGGCTTTGCGGCTCAAGCAAGCGCCCAAGGGTTTCAAACAATGGAGAAGGGGAGGCTGGGATAGGAATGTCCATTGTTATCCCAAGTCTTCAACAGCACACATTTTTTGTCAGAATGGAGCTGCACCACAACTACCAAACCACAGATTATTTGTTTAGAAATTGAATTGGTGTTCAGAAAGGGGGGAAATAAAACATGCCAATAATAATTTGCAGTAAAAAGTTTTGAAAAGGTATCCGATTGCATTTTGGTATTTCACTCGCTCCTTTTCACAGTCATTGTTCATGATAAAAAGGCAGCTCAACAGTGACTGCCCTGCTCTCCCCCCTGGATTATTTCAGTGGTGGGAGGGAGGTTTATTTGCAATGCCAGCTTCCTCTGGGTCTTGTTTGGAGATTCCCGCTGAACTCTTTGGTTGTGAACTGCTGTGAGTCCCCTTATGCAACATGCAATGCTGCAGGCCTTTGTATATTTTCCTTGGAATTGCTGTAAAACAGCAGGAAATAGGGACCGTGATTACCCCCACAGACATAGCGAAACTCTACAAACACTGAGACTAAATCTACCATTAGATAGACAAGGAGAAAAAAAAAATACAAGGCTTTGAAGGATCAACATTATTGCAGGCAAGTGAACATACTTAGTGAGACAATCATTGAAAGGCGCATTTCAATGTGCTTTTGTTGCATGGTAAAGCCTGAGAAATCATCACGGTATGTTCTAATTGGCTTACCAGCACTGGGCTGCTGGGAGTTAAAGTGTGCATTAAGGGCTGTGATTTAATCTTAAAAGGTTTATAACAAAAAGCAGCTGGTACTGCATTGGCAAGGGTAAGCTTTTAATTTGCAAAATATCTGTTTGTTCAAATCAAAATAAAAGCATGAAAAGAAAAAAAACAAAATGCCACTATAGAGTCCATTTCCTTGTAAATGGGGATTTCAGTAAGCTTGCACACATGCTATACTGAGAACATACAGTGGCGAAGGCTTCAATCAGAAACGGCAGAAAACCCACGACCTTACACAAGCAAGCCTCATGATTAAGAGCCCAGGTGTCTATGTATTGAAAACATAAAGGCATATTTTGGATGATGGCATACCATAATTAAAAACTAGTATTACTTTCAACCCCCAGCAAATGAAATAATGCTCGTTGGCTGATTTTCTTGGTTCTGACGATGCTGTCGTGACAGAAGCAAGCACAGTCAGAACTCACATATCCGACTCTGTAAAAGTTTGACTTCAGTGAAGGTTAAAAGACCCTTGTCCGTTTTTCAGGGAACTCAAAAAATATGCAATATCTGATTGTCGTATATCCAAGTGCTGGCTGCAGTATGATAATCCTTTAAAAGAGATTTCAAATAGAAGAAATGAGAAGTTCAGGTAAAACTCTCTTCACTTCCTCTCAATACTTTTCCATGAGATTTTGCATGAATATTTAAATCAATCCGTACAGGGAAATATTTGCTCATAAACATAAAAAATGCTGGAACTTTTAATCTTTTATTAAATTTCACACCAGGTCAAATTAAACTTGTTTGATTTTCATCAGGATCTTTGTTTTTCCTTTGTTGTACGTCATACACCTGGACATAGGTGTGTTAATGGCATTGTTACTTTAGATGGCTTAATTCCAGTTTGATCCAAATCATTTGAGTCACGTAGTGTGGATGTAATCAATTACCATGGTGACAACATAAGAACACAAGAACATTTACGAACAAGAGGAGGGATTTCGGCCCATCCAAACTCACCCAGTTCCTAGCAGCTGATTGATCTCAAACCTTTGTCAAGTTGGGTCTTAAAAGAGTCAAAAGAGAATACTTTTTACATTCAGCCATCTTGCTAGTAAAATGCATATTAGTCAATTTACACTTAAAACAATCTCCATAAATATTGATAACCAGCCACTAAAACCAATACTTGCAATGGTTAATGAAAAGTGAAACAATAGCTCTGCAAATCTCTGATACAAAGTTCAAATGGCTTCCAGCAGAGGGTGTTATTGCTAGGTTACTGTTTAGGTGTCTGGGTGGCTTTTCAATAAATAGGCCAGCTACAAGCAGGTGCATTAATTATACCCAACAGTATTCAGATTGTGCATTTAACACATAAGTCATGAAAACTGCTGTCCTCACTGGGAGGCACATGTTTCTCGAAGTCACCTTCCACTGTTGTAGCCACAGCCTCTTTGGTTTAGTCCATCACCCACAATGCACCTGGTCTGGTGCCAGAGCAGCTGATAATTCCACTTCCTTATTAATTTAAACGCTGCCCAATCTGTGGTGCAGGAGCTAATGAGAAATGGGAATCTGCCACCACTGCTGGAATGTAGTCAAGCTTCGAAGCGCCTGTCAGAGCCATTAGAAAAATAACAGTGTGGAAAGTGAGCTTAGTGGCGTGGGGTGTTTAATTAAAAATATCAGCGACGGCTTTGATCTTAGTGACTCCTGACAGCCCCTGCAGTGGAAGGAGGAGAAGCACTCTTGCAAAATGTGTTCTTTTCTTCTTCCCGTTTCTAATGTGTCTTTGCAATGTTACGGTAGGTGGTGTGGAGCACAATGAGATGTGCAGGCATGCCAGCAGCTGGAGACTGCAGAGCTGCACTGTGCTTAGGATCAATCCAATATAGCGCTGTCAGGTAAGGGCTGTCATATATACCTGTATGCTGGAACTCAAACATGGCCTTTCGGTATTAGTGTTATTGCTGGTACAAAGTGACACTTCTCATGTTGGAACGATTGTTCTAGTGGTGCTCCAAGGGTTCATAATCTGAGTGGGAACAATTAGGGAACTTCTCAGAGCTATAACTCCACAATGTCCTATTGTAAATGACTCTGCATATAATGCACTGTTCACAGCCTACCTCTGTAAAGTGCTTTGTGGTGGTGGTCCACTATGAAAGGCGCTATATAAAATAAAGATATTATTATTATTATTAGATATTATTATTGGTCTTTTTTTTTTTTTTTTTTTTTTTACTGAAAAGAAAAAAAAAATACAGGTTCCTTAATAATACAAGTTAATAATGTATTCCATAACTGTGATCTGTCACACACCTCTAACCGCTATCTTGGTCTCAGGATGTACGTTTTTATTCTTGTTTTAGTGAAAGTGTGTTGTCATTGTAAAACCTGATACCTGGTCCTACGCTAGGTTAAATGAAGTTCTCACTTTGCTTGCCTTGCATTCTGGCTCATTTTGATTGGTTAATGACAGGACAGAAGGCCCTGAAGGGGAGGGACAGTTTCACTGTCCAGGTGAAGTGACCTTGAGGTGCACGACCAGTTTAAAGCACAGATGGGAAACAGAAATGTCTTGAACCTGTCGTAGCGCTAGATATACAATGAAAACATTATCAGATGTATTTCTTTCAAAACTGCACATTTCAGACCTTTATAGCAAATGAAAGTGAATGACGTAAAATAATGGAATTGTTTATTGGATGAAACCACTTTAAGAAAAAAAAAAACTTACAAGCCACTAAACTCCTTGCCTGGTGGATGATGATTTGGAGTAAAAAGCTTTGGGAATCAAACCTAATGCTGTTTTTTTTCCTTTGGTGGAGGGCAGATGGCATGTGGGTTCATGCACTACTTAAATTAAAGTTGTATCATTTAGAACAATTTAGACCAATCGGGTTCATTTACTGACCTAATGCAACATGAATACATGGCATTTAAGAGTCAGGGTTCTGAATGAATACAGCATGTATATACAGCATATTAACCTGAATACCCCTTTCTTTATTCAAACTCATTTTAATACTCAATAAACCCCAGTTTGTGCACATCCAGCATGTCCTGGCTTGCAGAGTGCACTCAGCCTTACCATATTAAACTGCAGTGTCCTCTGTACCAGATTACTGTAGGGGAAAAGAAAACCAAACAACTGTAATGGGTGTCTCTGCTAATTCAGGGAAAGGGTTGAAGCCTTCTTCACATAATGTATCTTTGTGAGCACAGCAGCACTGGTAAACTGACCCTGTTTATCCAAGATCATATCGCAGATTCGTTGTGGGTGGCTAGTGCCGAGGTATTGGAAATAACATTGCCTGGGAGATAAATATCTGGAGGGAGCACACATCAGAGACAGAGACAACTCAACAGTTTCCAGAGCCGGTTTGGAGAGCTACACAGGAACCATGTTATATCAAGGGGCTGCTATCCCACGACACTGGGGTCAGGAGACGGATCTGCATTCAAACTGGGAGCTGGTAACCGAGGCTTCAGTCTCATTTGCCCCCAGGCATGCACATTCCTACTGCCACTTAGCCTTCAAGGTGTGGCAGGCCATTAGCTGAAGCCAGGGCTGTGGAAACAGATTGCACTGAGGAGAAGTTCTGTAGAGGAACTAATTGTGGAACAGCTCTGATAGATATTTTTTATGAAAAGTATCAAACAAATTTACTGTGGTAAACTTTTCTAAGGGTTTTGGGATATCAATATGGTTGGGACACGTGCTCATTTTTTAATTGATCAATAGATTAATAAAAACTACGCAATTCCACAATTTAATGGGAAAAACTACTGTAGTATTGTAGTATTGTTCGAAAACAGAAAGGCTTATAAAATACAACCATATTTTTTTCTTTTCAAGTGTATTGTTAATAGGCTTCAGAAATGACAAAGAGCTAAATTCTTCATTGTGGCTGTGGCCCCGCTTTCACCCTGCAAAGTAATTCTGCACAGAGGCAGAATAAACACCCCGTCCTGCATTCTCCTAATTAAAAGCCAGGGCATAAACAGATCAGTGTCTATCACAATGCCAAAGGACTTAAAACAAAACCGGATTAACTCTTTCTGCCATGTGCAAACAAACACTGCTTGAGCAGCCTGAGAGAGGTGGGACTGCACATCTGTTTAAAAACATGAACGTTCTGTAGAATTGCCTCACTGCCTAGAAACAACAGATGGAATGTTTAGAGATTCTGTCAGTGGTTTATATTAGAAGATGTACTTCCAAGAAAGAATAATTCTCAAAGATTCTTTTATGCAAGTGTCTGAAAATCACTGTTTAAGGGAATTAGTCACAAGTTTAATATTTCGCGGGAGCCTTCTATAACTTTTCAACGGACTAAACTAACATTTTAGTTCTGTACAAAAGAGTTTAATAACAATTTGGCATTCATAATCATCAATGCATTGCATTTACTGCATATGCACAGCAATGGGAGGTTCAGGAATGTGAGTGTGCATTTACAGAAGCCCACACTTAATATAAACTCAGGAAAGGTTTGTTTTAAACTGTCTCCAGAAGATATGACATTTATATTCGGACAGATTTTATGAGGCATTTGATCACTTATTTGGTATTTTATGTTTTATGGCTTCAAAAAACATTAGCTTCCAATTACCAGGCTCTCAGACTAACAGTATGAAAAGGAGGATGACCCCTGTTTCGTAGGCCAGCAAGTCCTAGCTAGACCGGTTTGTTCAGCTGTAAAGCAAATCCCAAAAATCTGTCACAAAAAAAGACTTCCAAATTTACACATACCTTTTCAAACAGTAAGGGAACCTTAGGAAACCACACAGCCACCAACAGAGTCAATGCAAACGCTCAATGCATTGCCAGTGGCTCACTATTGGCCTTTGGCTGGAATACAGAGCTGGCCTTCACAGCTGCGCTATTTGAACGAGGCTCAGACTGTTGTTAAACTCAGGGGGGACCCTCTGACTCAGAAGGCTGGGTTTCAGTGGAGGTCTCTGCTTATCTTCCCTTTCAGGTTGACAAGTAATTAGGGGATAATTGAGTCAGTTTCCAGCGAGTTCCCACTGTACTGCTCTGTGGAGTGCTTTTTCCTGTCCCATCATTGTTTTCAGTAGCGCCGTGATTTAAAGCTATTGCAGTGTTCACAGAAGTGCAGGTTCAAAGAGGGGAAGCAGGGTGCTGCTGGAACACTGTGCAACAACCAGAAGCTGCTGGAAAAAAATAGTTATTCATGTTTAATACACACCAAAGATCCCACAATAATCCCCAATAAGATGCTTTTAACTCAAGTAATGCCACAAGCCCTTCATTGAGAGGCACACACTTAGGAAACAGATTTCACCTGTTGGCAATCATATTCATTTAAACACAAAAGAGATTTCAAAATATGTTCCTGCTGCCATATCTTCTACCAGGGAGTGTCTTCTGTATTTCCAAGCTATTCAAAGCCGTTACTCAACTATATGTAGCATGAGACTCGACGAGGGTCCCCAGTGTCTCCCCTAATAAAACCTGTATGTAGCATGAGACTCGACGAGGGACCCCAGTGTCTCCCCTAATAAAACCTGTATGTAGCATGAGACTCGACAGGGGTCCCTGACTCCCCTAATAAAACCTGTATGTAGCATGACACTCGACGAGGGTCCCCAGTGTCTCCCCTAATAAATGCTCCTATGTGCAGGGAGAGTCATGAAAGCGTGGTTCCGGTCCCGTTAGTGTACAGTTGATGATTTTGTGGCCCACAGCGAACGCATTGGCTTTTGAACTCCAATGGGATACGGGAGGAAGAATAGCTAACTTCGTTATGCTTATATCATAATTTTACTAATACAAACTCCTGCATTTCTAACACAACTGGAACACATTTCTCCAGGATACAGCACTACAGTCATGCCTGCATCTGCACAAACTCCTGTATCACCAGCTGCAGCTCTGAGAATCAGCCCCTTGTTTTTACATACACGGACAATATTAAAATGTGATACTCTTACCATTGTCCTGCAGGTCATACCCTCTCCTCCTTATCTCAAAGGCTGAATTGAACCTAACGTTATCACAATCATGAACCTCATTCACAACAAGGAAAGACTGTACACAAACCAGCCCTATAAATAGCTGCTCATTGAAGATCAGTGAACTGGAATAGAAGGTACTGTAAACAAAAGCACACCCGTGGGAAAACAGCGGCGAGAGGAAGCACCCTGCTTTACCAGCGCTGCATGAATGGGAAACAGGAGCCTTTATAGGGCTGATATTGTGGACCTTTGTTAGCTAAGAAAAGACCTGCAGAAGACTGTTCATATAGACTGAAGTCTCAGCGTATCAGAACTTGTCATTGCCATGCTGTAAGGCTATGTGAATATTGAAGGAAAGTCACGTCAATAGTCACTTTAAATGGCACTCACTTGAGAAGCCGCTGCTCATTTAGATGTCTTTAGTCTTTAACATAAAGAACCTTGAGATCATTGTACTGTACTCTACTGTATGGTATTGTATTTCCACACTCTAAAGCCAAACAGACCTCGAATACAATGCTAATTAGAGGGAGTGTCTGAATGGATTCGCTCCAGTGAGTTCACAACAATAAAGGTTTATCAAGATACACACCCAATGCTTTTATTGTGCTTTTTCTCAGAAGACAGTGTATGCCCAAGTATAATCACGTGAGACTATTTGCATGAATATACGGTTTAGTCAATGTGTTGCTTGTCCACTTTAATTCACACAAACAAGTTCTTGTGCATCAGCAAGTCCCTGTCCTTGAGGAAAATGTCCTCGGTATCCAGTGCCAGGGAGTTTTCTTATTCCTGGATAACCCTTTCCAGAGCAGGATCACTGTGGATATCTCCTTCTCATCATTGCTCACTGCCAGTGTGTGTAAGAGGCAAACCCTCAGTGAGTTAGGACCACTTCCTCCATCTAAGCCCCTTCCTCCTGCACCGAAACGTCTTTACCACATGTCAGGAACTGAAAGGGAACGCAGCTCCTAGAGGTGAGCTAACCTGGAATGGCAGGCACTCTTCATTGTAATGCCAAGGGGTGTCCACTGGTAAGAGGGTCACCCTGGAACACATTGCATGTGGCTGAAAGCCAATCCCACACTCATTCTAGCAACGGCCACACTAGTTTAAATGAGCCAGAGCTCTTCAGATGATTGTGGAAGCTCTAGGAAAAGAAACAGTGGATTCTGTTGTCTGTTGCCTAATTTGCTCAATCGATCTACTGTCTGCTAACTCTTCAACGGCATACTTTCCATTTTCTTCAAATATCACATTTCTTTTTTAACAGAAGAACCCGAATGGCTATTCTCACTTGGCTTCCTATGTATTTGAAGCTGATATGTGTTAACTTCACCCAGGCTTTCGTTTTGGGGTAAAAAAAATCTAAGTAAAGCGTACAAATAAGCTGATCTAAGATCTATCATCTGATTTGAGGATCTGAGCATGACAGTCTAACATGTGTATTGTAATTGCTCAAAATTTGCAGGATTTCAAGTTAAGAAAAATCTGTTTCAGAGATGTTCCCTATCAGCCAAAAGTAAATTGACATATGCAGTGAAAGCAGATGTTTTGCACAGGTATATTTCACAGAGGCAGTACAGATTTATGCTATACTGAATATTATTTCCATTGAATACTCCAGTGGCCAATAAAATATACTTGCGCTGCATTTCACTGCTGCAGCTCAAGTGTATGAGGCAGGTTGAAATGATTGTGAAGATGACATCTCCAAATTGAAAAATAAAGGGGTTTGAAATATTAACTATTGCCGTATCACCACCAGTGCCATGCCAAGGGTGCTCCGGGCTCGTTTCGAAGACTCAAATCCTTTTAATACACATCAAACATCAGGTGCTAAACTTAACACATTCCCTCATACTCTGCTGAAATTTCATCCAGAATTCGCCCCACGGAGAGTAAAAAGCAATACTGAAGGCTCAGTGAATGGTTACTTCTAGTAGAGCCACATGCAAGCGGCACATTTCTCCCACGGGGCCTACCTCATTGAGGAAAGCCTGCCAGGGAAAACCATGGCTGAAGAAAACCAGACTTGTGTTTGCAAAGGCCCTGCTTCGACTGGGAAACCGGTTAAATAACCGATTTACATGTTCATAAAACGATCAGGGTGGTTTTGTATAACGTTCAGATTTTTTAAATGTCGCTTAGGATGATGAACAGTATGTATGAGCTCAGAAAGTTATGCAACTGTAAATAGTGGACAAACAGGCCACAGCAGCTCAGACAACTGGACTGGTCACCCCTTCCAAAAACTCCCCCTAATTATTTTCTGCTAACTCTGGTACAGCTGGCCATAAAAAATATTTGATGATTTCCAGTAAAATGTAATGCTGTATTACTCTTCTAAAAGGGTAAACAGAATTCCTTAGCAACGTTTTCCTTAGTGACTGCTGGGCCTTTCTTTATTGACAGATCAGCTTTGTGCTGCAGCATTTAATAAACACACACACGTATAAAACCGGTGTGCAAGCGCGAGGTTCAGAAGCAGGCTAGCAGGCTGAGAGGAAACCTCATGACAACCTAAAAGGAGAGCTGTTGCTCACATACTGGTAGATGGACAGTGACAAGTTCACTACACTGACTGCTCAAAGGATACAGCTTCACTTTAATTCCTCATCGAGCGTGCTAATCAAAGCGGGAAGAAGTGCTCCAAATATTTTATTGCAGGTGTTTCTATTTTGCTAAAATGCCTTTCCTCCACCCCGCTAGAAGTTAAGTGAATAAGGCTCTTTGTGTTACTAATTAGGTCATTCAAACAATGCAGGTTCCTTTTCCTTGCCTTCAGTTTAACACAACTCTCAATTCTAAGCAAAACTAAACAAGCACAAAAAACTCGAATTGTTTTAGGAGTTCCATGTATTTAAGGCAAAACACGTGCACCCGAGCACAAGTGTAATTTGCCAAAGTAGCAATAATAAGGTTCTGTGTTTGTTTTAATCTAATTGAATCCATTGAGGAATCCTCGGCCCTTCTCAAATCTTAATGGCCCGTTGGCCACACTTCCTCGGCACGCTGACCTCTGCTGCACTCCCTTGCTCAAGCGACGCGGCTTCACTGAACAAAGCTCTTCATTTTAGCAGCCCCCATAATGAAAATGATTTAGGTCAGAGGGACTTTGTTTTTTTTACTTGTTAACCTTATTTCTCCAGTCATTAGTAATATGAAGTGAGCCTAACCTGAGAAAAAACTCTCCTAAGTATGGACGCTGTGTAAGATTATTACTGAATATATGCAGTCTGCTCAATTCACAGTCGTCAAGGAAACCCACTCTTATTTGTTGGCATTACATTCCAGAATGTAGCAAAGTTATGGAAAATGTGGCACTCAGAGCGACTAAATTAAGCAAACCAGGTTTGTTTTTTTTTTTAAATATGTTTTTAAAGACTTGGTTTTATTTATCCAAACTAAAATTAAACTTACCAAAAGTCTTTATTTGTTCATTCATTTATTTTATTTATATATAAATGCCCGAAAATAGCAACGGCCTACACATTTAGAACATTTCGTTTAAAAAAACATTGGTTTGGCTGAACTCTTCTTGTCTGGTTCTTTTGGCTGTGTAAAAAAAACAAACAAGTGAATTGCTTCTATTAAGAGGAGATTACAGGTAGCCATTAAGGATCACATCAGTCACAGTGGCCTCAGACATATCAAACACCTTGCCAGCTCGTAACGTCATTGAGTGGCTGCTGCGTCCAAGCCTATCGTAGGTACAGCAGGTGACACTTCGTGTGAAGTGTCTCTAATTACTGTGTTCAGTAGTTACTATATATTACACACAATTACATATTATTATGCAAAGTTACAATGCACTTAATGTGTACATCTTTTTGCACGATATAACCAAACCCTTCCCATTAAAAATCAGCTTTTAAAGTTGTTTTTTATATAGTGATGCCATATGCTATAATGGTCTCATAACATATTAAAAGCAGTAAAAGCACAAGCCAAAAACCTTTCCACCATACAGTTTCACAATATCGAAGTTTTTAGCTTAATTTACCATGACCAGTTGCACAAAGCTTGTAACTTACATTACTGGTAAGAAACAGCTGCAAGTTAATTTGGTTCACATTTCAATACAAAGCTGCACAGCTAGCTTTAAAAAATCCCTTTACAAAAAAAATAAAATAGTGCAAACTGTGTGCTGGAGTAAAAAAAAAATGTGACATTAACAAGAAACGTGACTTGAAGCAGTGGGCAGTGCTGTTCCTTTAGTGCATTGCAAGGCATTCCAGGTGTGCCCTGAGTGCAGAACACACATCTGTACCAACCTCACGCCAACCATGAGGAAAGGGATTCCATCCATCACATTAGATAAACTGCTTTTCTGTCAAATTATACACCTGGGAGGAATTGTAAAAAAAGAAATGGTAAGGAAGCGCAATAAAAGAAATTCTTCGGGCTGTGTGATGGTGTTTGATGGAGTCAGTGCAGTATCTCATGGGGCTGTGTGATGGTGGTGTTTCATGGAGTCAGTGAAGCATCTCATGGGGCTGTGTGATGGTGTTTCATGGAGTCAGTGCAGTATCTCATGGGGCTGTGTGAGGTGCAGTGCAGTATCTCATGGGGCTGTGTGATGGTGTTTGATGGAGTCAGTGCAGTATCTCATGGGGCTGTGTGATGGTGTTTGATGGAGTCAGTGCAGTATCTCATGGGGCTGTGTGATGGTGGTGTTTGATGGAGTCAGTGCAGTATCTCATGGGGCTGTGTGATGGTGTTTGATGGAGTCAGTGCAGTATCTCATGGGGCTGTGTGATGGTGTTTGATGGAGTCAGTGCAGTATCTCATGGGGCTGTGTGATGGTGTTTGATGGAGTCAGTGCAGTATCTCATGGGGCTGTGTGATGGTGTTTGATGGAGTCAGTGCAGTATCTCATGGGGCTGTGTGATGGTGTTTGATGGAGTCAGTGCAGTATCTCATGGGGCTGTGTGATGGTGTTTGATGGAGTCAGTGCAGTATCTCATGGGGCTGTGTGATGGTGTTTGATGGAGTCAGTGCAGTATCTCATGGGGCTGTGTGATGGTGTTTGATGGAGTCAGTGCAGTATCTCATGGGGCTGTGTGATGGTGTTTGATGGAGTCAGTGCAGTATCTCATGGGGCTGTGTGATGGTGTTTGATGGAGTCAGTGCAGTATCTCATGGGGCTGTGTGATGGTGTTTGATGGAGTCAGTGCAGTATCTCATGGGGCTGTGTGTGATGGTGTTTGATGGAGTCAGTGCAGTATCTCATGGGGCTGTGTGATGGTGTTTGATGGAGTCAGTGCAGTATCTCATGGGGCTGTGTGATGGTGTTTGATGGAGTCAGTGCAGTATCTCATGGGGCTGTGTGATGGTGTCAGTGCAGTATCTCATGTGATGGAGTCAGTGCAGTATCTCATGGGGCTGTGTGATGGTGTTTGATGGAGTCAGTGCAGTATCTCATGGGGCTGTGTGATGGTGTTTGATGGAGTTTATCTCATGGGGCTGTGTGATGGAGTCAGTGCAGTATCTCATGGGGCTGTGTGATGGTGTTTGATGGAGTCAGTGCAGTATCTCATGGGGCTGTGTGATGGTGTTTGATGGAGTCAGTGCAGTATCTCATGGGGCTGTGTGATGGTGTTTGATGGAGTCAGTGCAGTATCTGATGGGGCTGTGTGTGTGATGGTGTTTGATGGAGTCAGTGCAGTATCTCATGGGGCTGTGTGATGGTGTTTGATGGAGTCAGTGCAGTATCTCATGGGGCTGTGTGATGGTGTTTGATGGAGTCAGTGCAGTATCTCATGGGGCTGTGTGATGGTGTTTGATGGAGTCAGTGCAGTATCTCATGGGGCTGTGTGATGGTGTTTCAGTGATGGAGTCAGTGCAGTATCTCATGGGGCTGTGTGATGGTGTTTGATGGAGTCAGTGCAGTATCTCATGGGGCTGTGTGATGGTGTTTGATGGAGTCAGTGCAGTATCTCATGGGGCTGTGTGATGGTGTTTGATGGAGTCAGTGCAGTATCTCATGGGGCTGTGTGATGGTGTTTGATGGAGTCAGTGCAGTATCTCATGGGGCTGTGTGATGGTGTTTGATGGAGTCAGTGCAGTATCTCATGGGGCTGTGTGATGGTGTTTGATGGAGTCAGTGCAGTATCTCATGGGGCTGTGTGATGGTGTTTGATGGAGTCAGTGCAGTATCTCATGGGGCTGTGTGATGGTGTTTGATGGAGTCAGTGCAGTATCTCATGGGGCTGTGTGATGGTGTTTGATGGAGTCAGTGCAGTATCTCATGGGGCTGTGTGATGGTGTGCAGTTTGTGATGGAGTCAGTGCAGTATCTCATGGGGCTGTGTGATGGTGTTTGATGGAGTCAGTGCAGTATCTCATGGGGCTGTGTGATGGTGTTTGATGGAGTCAGTGCAGTATCTCATGGGGCTGTGTGATGGTGTTTGATGGAGTCAGTGCAGTATCTCATGGGGCTGTGTGATGGTGTTTGATGGAGTCAGTGCAGTATCTCATGGGGCTGTGTGATGGTGTTTGATGGAGTGGAGTCAGGGCAGTGTCTCATGGGGCTGTGTGATGGTGTTTGATGGAGTCAGTGCAGTATCTCATGGGGCTGTGTGATGGTGTTTGATGGAGTCAGTGCAGTATCTCATGGGGCTGTGTGATGGTGTTTGATGGAGTCAGTGCAGTATCTCATGGGGCTGTGTGATGGTGTTTGATGGAGTCAGTGCAGTATCTCATGGGGCTGTGTGATGGTGTTTGATGGAGTCAGTGCAGTATCTCATGGGGCTGTGTGATGGTGTTTGATGGAGTCAGTGCAGTATCTCATGGGGCTGTGTGATGGTGTTTGATGGAGTCAGTGCAGTATCTCATGGGGCTGTATCTCATGGGGCTGTGTGATGGTGTTTGATGGAGTCAGTGCAGTATCTCATGGGGCTGTGTGATGGTGTTTGATGGAGTCAGTGCAGTATCTCATGGGGCTGTGTGATGGTGTTTGATGGAGTCAGTGCAGTATCTCATGGGGCTGTGTGATGGTGTTTGATGGAGTCAGTGCAGTATCTCATGGGGCTGTGTGATGGTGTTTGATGGAGTCAGTGCAGTATCTCATGGGGCTGTGTGATGGTGTTTGATGGAGTCAGTGCAGTATCTCATGGGGCTGTGTGATGGTGTTTGATGGAGTCAGTGCAGTATCTCATGGGGCTGTGTGATGGTGTTTGATGGAGTCAGTGCAGTATCTCATGGGGCTGTGTGATGGTGTTTGATGGAGTCAGTGCAGTATCTCATGGGGCTGTGTGATGGTGTGATGGAGTGTGCAGTTCTCATGGGGCTGTGTGATGGTGTTTGATGGAGTCAGTGCAGTATCTCATGGGGCTGTGTGGAGTGGTGTTTGATGGAGTCAGTGCAGTATCTCATGGGGCTGTGTGATGGTGTTTGATGGAGTCAGTGCAGTATCTCATGGGGCTGTGTGATGGTGTTTGATGGAGTCAGTGCAGTATCTCATGGGGCTGTGTGATGGTGTTTGATGGAGTCAGTGCAGTATCTCATGGGGCTGTGTGATGGTGTTTGATGGAGTCAGTGCAGTATCTCATGGGGCTGTGTGATGGTGTTTGATGGAGTCAGTGCAGTATCTCATGGGGCTGTGTGATGGTGTTTGATGGAGTCAGTGCAGTATCTCATGGGGCTGTGTGATGGTGTTTGATGGAGTCAGTGCAGTATCTCATGGGGCTGTGTGATGGTGTTTGATGGAGTCAGTGCAGTATCTCATGGGGCTGTGTGATGGTGTTTGATGGAGTCAGTGCAGTATCTCATGGGGCTGTGTGATGGTGTTTGATGGAGTCAGTGCAGTATCTCATGGGGCTGTGTGATGGTGTTTGATGGAGTCAGTGCAGTATCTCATGGGGCTGTGTGATGGTGTTTGATGGAGTCAGTGCAGTATCTCATGGGGCTGTGTGATGGTGTTTGATGGAGTCAGTGCAGTATCTCATGGGGCTGTGTGATGGTGTTTGATGGAGTCAGTGCAGTATCTCATGGGGCTGTGTGATGGTGTTTGATGGAGTCAGTGCAGTATCTCATGGGGCTGTGTGATGGTGTTTGATGGAGTCAGTGCAGTATCTCATGGGGCTGTGTGATGGTGTTTGATGGAGTCAGTGCAGTATCTCATGGGGCTGTGTGATGGTGTTTGATGGAGTCAGTGCAGTATCTCATGGGGCTGTGTGATGGTGTTTGATGGAGTCAGTGCAGTATCTCATGGGGCTGTGTGATGGTGTTTGATGGAGTCAGTGCAGTATCTCATGGGGCTGTGTGATGGTGTTTGATGGAGTCAGTGCAGTATCTCATGGGGCTGTGTGATGGTGTTTGATGGAGTCAGTGCAGTATCTCATGGGGCTGTGTGATGGTGGTGTTTGATGGAGTCAGTGCAGTATCTC
The DNA here is from genome assembly GCF_017654505.1 of Polyodon spathula. NCBI lineage: Eukaryota > Metazoa > Chordata > Actinopteri > Acipenseriformes > Polyodontidae > Polyodon > Polyodon spathula. The sequence continues at coordinate 14,338,597 of NC_054557.1, read as the reverse complement.
ATGGGGCTGTGTGATGGTGTTTGATGGAGTCAGTGCAGTATCTCATGGGGCTGTGTGATGGTGTTTGATGGAGTCAGTGCAGTATCTCATGGGGCTGTGTGATGGTGTTTGATGGAGTCAGTGCAGTATCTCATGGGGCTGTGTGATGGTGTTTGATGGAGTCAGTGCAGTATCTCATGGGGCTGTGTGATGGTGTTTGATGGAGTCAGTGCAGTATCTCATGGGGCTGTGTGATGGTGTTTGATGGAGTCAGTGCAGTATCTCATGGGGCTGTGTGATGGTGTTTGATGGAGTCAGTGCAGTATCTCATGGGGCTGTGTGATGGTGTTTGATGGAGTCAGTGCAGTATCTCATGGGGCTGTGTGATGGTGTTTGATGGAGTCAGTGCAGTATCTCATGGGGCTGTGTGATGGTGTTTGATGGAGTCAGTGCAGTATCTCATGGGGCTGTGTGATGGTGTTTGATGGAGTCAGTGCAGTATCTCATGGGGCTGTGTGATGGTGTTTGATGGAGTCAGTGCAGTATCTCATGGGGCTGTGTGATGGTGTTTGATGGAGTCAGTGCAGTATCTCATGGGGCTGTGTGATGGTGTTTGATGGAGTCAGTGCAGTATCTCATGGGGCTGTGTGATGGTGTTTGATGGAGTCAGTGCAGTATCTCATGGGGCTGTGTGATGGTGTGGAGTTGATGGAGTCAGTGCAGTATCTCATGGGGCTGTGTGATGGTGTTTGATGGAGTCAGTGCAGTATCTCATGGGGCTGTGTGATGGTGTTTGATGGAGTCAGTGCAGTATCTCATGGGGCTGTGTGATGGTGTTTGATGGAGTCAGTGCAGTATCTCATGGGGCTGTGTGATGGTGTTTGATGGAGTCAGTGCAGTATCTCATGGGGCTGTGTGATGGTGTTTGATGGAGTCAGTGCAGTATCTCATGGGGCTGTGTGATGGTGGTGTTTGATGGAGTCAGTGCAGTATCTCATGGGGCTGTGTGATGGTGTTTGATGGAGTCAGTGCAGTATCTCATGGGGCTGTGTGATGGTGTTTGATGGAGTCAGTGCAGTATCTCATGGGGCTGTGTGATGATGTTCGATGGAGTCAGTGCAGAGTTTTGTTCCACTGTAGCTTTAGTTCCTGGAAAGAGACAATTGTTAAATCATAGCCAGCTGAGCAAGGTAACAAAATGTAATTTAGGTGGTGGATCATTTAATTAATAATTTATGTCAACACATAAATGCATGTTTCTCTTCTAGAAATATATACTGCTGAAATATAAATACTGTGGAAATGCTGTGTATTCAGGGATCTGCATATGTATCCTCATTATTATTATTATCATTATTATTATGGAGTCAGTGCATTATCTCATGGGGCTGTGTGATGGTGTTTGATGGAGTCAGTGCAGTATCTCATGGGGCTGTGTGATGATGTTCGATGGAGTCAGTGCAGAGTTTTGTTCCACTGTATCTTTAGTTCCTGAAAGAGACAATTGTTAAATCATATTTTGCGATGGCCGGGAATCGAACCCGGGTCAACTGCTTGGAAGGCAGCTATGCTAACCACTATACCACCATCGCATATTTTATAAGAGTGAAAAATGACTATTACAAGCAGTGATGCTCAGCTACCTACACATTGATGCTCCTGTGCAGCCAATTCAGAAACACTGCCGCCTCTGGCCAATGCAAAGAATGATCTATGCACTTGCCTACATCAAAGATCTTCTGTATACACTACATAATGTTATAGTCTATTTATATAGGAGATATTTGCCCACATACAGCAAGGGAGCTGAGAAACGGACACAGGATATATTTAAAAAGTGAAAGAATTATAGGTGTCTATTTAACAAAAAGCATTGAGGTTTGAATGTACTTACCTAAAATCAAGTATATGATTGTGATGTTTAAAATAAGCAAAACCCTCTGAGTAAACAGAAGCGTATACTGTAGCAATCTACAGGACACAGTTTTAACCATAAAAGGTATGCAAATGCAGTGTTTTCTGAAGAAGAAAAAAAAACAATGAAATAAAACTGATACCGAATCCACATAGGTGATGATGAGCAGCAATAGCATCTTGTCTGTTGATCTGAATTGTCTGAAGAACACAGCGCCCTCTGCTGTGGACAATAACGATATTACAGGTAGATATCGGATAACAATTCACGACACAAGATGCAAACGTCAGTTAATAACTAAAGTGTTAACACTAATAAAAAATATCGTTTTTTATTAGTGTTAACACTTTAGTTAGTAACTGATAGTTACACAATGACAGATAAACATATTTCCAACATTGTCGGTTTACATGGTAAACCGTTGTCATACCATCGTTGTCATGGATTTTTCGCTCCTCCATGCCCTAAGGTAATATTGCCAAGAAAAACGGCCTATTCCACCCCCCAATGTCAGCAGCCGCCCTGTGAAAACAGTACAGTGCTGTCAGGCCCAAACTGAAGTGACAGCGCATCGAGTGTTAGCAAAGGGCAGGCCAGGCTTTGTTGAGGGCTGAAGTTGACGGCTTGCGTGAAGTGAAATTACATCACATTTTGGTAGGTGACAGTACCTAATAGCACTCATTAGAAAAAATAACTGGAGCCACAATTTCCCTGACAAGCAGGCTTGCAGGTTGATTTGTATCTGCAGGTGTTTTTAAAAGGTTGGACATTATTATACCAAGTGAAATCAATGCAGTTTTGCTGCTGTTGTTGTTGTTGTTGTTGTCTGTGGGTATTTTTGCACAAACACAGGTCATAGGAAGGTTCCCATTATAGCCAGTGCTTAGAGAATAATGGTACCAGAAAAGGGTTAGTTTTATGTCCTGTTACTACCCTTATAATAGTTCCCCATAAAAGCATGGCAAAGTGTAATAAAGCACAGTGAAGGCATGGTAAAGTATCGCAAATCAATGGCGTAGTAAAGTACAATAACAAACACGGCAAAGCAGGATAAACTATGGGGAATGCATAGCAGAACCATGGTAGAACCATGGAGGGAAACTGCAAAAAAACAGTGCAATAGCTACACTTTTAAAAGGGTAGGTTCCCCCTGTCAACACCTTATACGCTAACAATGGTATGGCATGTGTTTTAATGTTTTGTAAAAAGATCTTAAAACAGAACGTGCAGACCAAACCTAAAGGTTAAACTTGTATTAAGTATTCAATTGTTATATCTCGAAAAAATATTACATTGAATTCCTTGCAGACAATTGTTAGTGATAGAGCAATTAATTATCTGCAAGAATGCCCCCACTAACCCTTGCATGCATGAAATATTGATAGCTGGGAAAAGTAGTTTTGGAAACATAATAAATATATGTTTTAATTTTTTCCTATTGCTTTATATATGGAAGAGATGGCATCATTATATGAAGCCATCATGCATTTCTGTCTTCCACACATCCTCATATAAAGCCTAAAAGATTTTTGAGCCTTCCCCATATGAGGGTGCATGAAAGGGTTCAACTAAAATCAGCTGGCCAAGCAAGTTTTGTTTTTGTTGTGCAACATTGCCTTCTTGAAATGTGTGTTGAAAGTTTGATGAACTAATCCCATAACTGTAATTAAAACCTTCGGTCCAATACACTAATTCAGGCAATAATGATTTTAGCAACAGTCTTTAGCATGTAACATATTCCTGTGGAATGCTGATTCTTTTTGACTGTCTACACTAAGAGATGTAAATCATTTTTCATATATATATGCGTTTTGATTTAGGCTTCATTATGCATTTCATATTTTATAATATAAATGTTAAAGAGGGAATGCATTCCTGCACTCATTTAAAATATGTGGAGAACTTTAATGCAGGGCCCATTTCAAATGTTTATAAAGAAATCAAGTCTAGAAAGGATTTGTATCAAACTTTATTGTTGTGTTTTAAATGACTCCTACCTATAATAACGCAATGTAGACAGCAGACTTTCACTGAGTGCCTTATTGGAACTTTGAAATATAAAACATTGGCAGGTCCCTTCTACAAGTTTCCCATAGTAAAAGCTTAGCAATGTGTAAGAGTGAAAACATGGTGAAGCATAGGTAAGCATTGTAAAAGAAAAAATAGCAAGGTATAGTAAAGCATATTAATAAACATGCACAGTGTAACCATTGTAATGGGCATGGTAAAACTGCAAAAATACTGTGGTAAACTTTAATAAGGGTTACTTCCCTGAATGAGGAAGGATCATGTAACCCCCCCACCACTGAATGATCTCAACGCTGTGCAGGATTGTCATGTTACACCAGTGCAGTGCATGCTGGGGTCTGTGCTAGATTGACAGTGTTGTGGTAGACGCCTCTCAGTTTTTTAAATTGCTCAATAATGAAGGTGCACATTGTTCTCTCATGCAAAGTCTCTGGGAGCAGAGAGGTTGTAAAGTGCATTAAATTTTCAGATTTAAGGTAAACCTGAGCGCAGGTCCAGCAATGACATCATTTTACATAATCAGACTTGTAGAATCAGTAGCCCAACAGGGAATGAGAAATGTTATACATTCGCTTTCCATAAGGTTCCAACAATAACATTTTTCCACTGAGAGGAAATTCCTTTACCTCTCGCACTTTTCGTTCCGGTAATATCAAGTTCTGTTAATGTGACTTCTTGTAATGAGGTCATTTCACAATGAAATTTGTATTTTTCTTTTATTACAGTGACGAATTGGTCTTGGTCATTGCCGTGGTTACTGGAAGAAAACATGATAATAAAAATATTTCAAAGCTAAAAAAAAAGCATTCTTTTGCATTTTTTTTTTTTTTACAGTTTCACGTCTTTACAGCGCTCACAGCATAGCATTTTAAAAAAGTACAATACTCTATTTTTTATATGTAGTTTTACACAATCTTACAAACCCATGTTGAAACTTTACAGGGGCTGCCTGTAGAATCTTATCAACACAAACGCCATGAAGAAAGAAAAGTCAAAACTCTTATTACTTTTCTCTAACACAAGCTGTAAAACCATTTGAAGGTTCATTTTATAACCCCTAACTGCTGCAAGTAGCAGGAGCATGCTTTACAAAGTGAGGCAGATGGCAAGTGGGTTTCACTGGGGGGGGGTTACTGTTAAAAAGTACTTTCAGCAGAATTATATTGAATATGATTGTAGGACACTGCAGCTTTAATTAGTTAATTTATGAAAATTTAAAGAAGTGAAGTAAAGGAACAAAAAAGCTGAAGAGACGCGGTGTAGAAAGCTGTGCCACTTATGCGAAAATCAACTTTAAATGAGACCAAGCACTTGAATGGAAGTGGAGCCGAGGCTTTCTTTAAGTCGAGGTGACAATGTGTTTATGATGCGCATCGGAAGTCAGATGGAAACTGGAAAGAAACAGATAAAAAAGGAAATCTCAGCTGGAAAAAAAAACACATTGCTGTTAATTTGAGATTTGCAAAAAAAAAAAAAACACCTGTATGCAAGCTGATTACCCAGAGTTACGGCTACGATAAAAAAAAAAAACAAAAAAAAAACACATTGCTGTTAATTTGAGATTTGCAAAAAAAAAAAAAACACCCAAAAAAGCGTGTTGTGAAACGTTCTGTTGAGTGTTAGTGATGGCTGGCTGCAGGAGGACGAGCAGGTCCCTTAATTAGGTCTGTTTGCCATGTCGCTCTTTGACGTGAGCTGTTGTGATAATTGTGCAGGGCAGGTGGCCCCAGTGTCAGCCCTGTTCTGGACCACTCCAGCTGGCCTGTCTCTTCCAGTCAAGGCCCGCAGCACTGAGCAGAATGGTCATTACCCAAACCTGCTCACTCCGTAACCTAGCAACCAATTATTTTCTTGTTTACTAGAGGAGTTCTTTCTATTGTACTAGTATGTATGAGCAAGTTTCTTTTTGGTGATTTTTAATAGGATCACTAATATATGTAAAAACGGTACCACTTTACATGGTGTCTCTAATTACAATGTGTTTATTACATAGTAGTTACTTTGCAAATACATGTGTACTTACACATAATTAAAATTATGTTATGAATATTTACAACGTACTTCAACTGCAAATATTTTATCACGATGTAAGTAAACAATTGTACCAGAAAAGGGTTAGTGTAATACCAGTGTAATCATGTGTTAGTACACATGTATTTATTAAGTAACTACAATGTAAATACACAGTAATTAATGGCACTTCATGTACAGTGCTTCCATAAAAACTAATACATGCATACACTTTTGAGCTCACAGAGGTCTCTTCTTCAGGTGAGAAGTGTGCATTGAAGACAAAGAACATTCCTCTCGCAGGCTGTGTCTTCAATTTCCACGTCGTTCCTACATCTCGCAGGAATGGACCATGTTTTAATAAAATGAAGATTTTCTAAATTTAAATAAGGAGAGTATTCCATCCATGCTCCGGTTTCTATTGATTATAGAAAAGAATGTTTTCTAAAACAAATAATTTGACTTTGTGGTTTTTTATCACTCTCGTCGATCCCTTGAGCTTCCTTCTAACATGCAATGACTGGAAGGAATATGACGTCTAGAACCTAGATTGTACTGATAAAAACCGGGCAGCCGCATGTCAAAGACATAACCATCAGTTGTTGATATCTTTAACTCACTCTCAGAAACATATGCTGTCTTTTTGGCATGAACAAACAAAGCGCAATTAGAAGTTTTAAAGAAATATCTCATTACAAATGACGAAATGGCTTCACTTCAGTGGAGAAAAATGCAATGTGTGTGAGTTTTGAACACTGACGAGAGCTTTCAGGCATGGGAAATAATCAGACCTGGGAAATAATGTCAGATAGCATGCTTTAAATTAAAAACAGCAGCTCAAATGTTTACATATATGGCTTTTTGGAAAACACAAATATATATGTGATGCTGGCCTACGCTCAATGAACAAAAGAAAAATGGATTCATTAAATGAAAAAGCAGTGACAACAATTAAAAGGGCAAGGACAATGCTTTCCAAATACTGAAGCACAGCTTGTGAGGCGAGTCACCAGCTGTTGCGACACCTTCTTTATTGAAAGAACCACAGCAAGCTACATGCTGGTACAAGTAATGATGGCCCTTGTCAATATGGAGACAGAGGCTGGTTTTAGAAATAAGCTGTAATATCAAGGCAAGGACATGTGATGCTTCAAAGAAATGAAATGAATGAGAATGAAAACCCTGCAACACCTCCCCCCCTCTCTGGATGCTGCTTGTTTGTGTAGCAATGCCATAGGGACAGATGACGGCGTATTTTAAAATAATCATTTGCTATTGATTTTAAAGAGTTTTTGGAGGAGATTCACCTCTCCCTGATGATCCACAATCACCACTCCTCCTGGGCTGGCCACACTCGAAGGAACTCGTTCTTCACTGGGAATCGAAACAAATGGAATTTCTAGGTTTACAAACGCAAAATATCAGACAAGATATTTGTGTGTTTCTTTGGCTAAGGCCTGTCTCCAGCAGACCCGATCAAAGCCTGCCGGGCTGGCGCTACAAGATTCACACACAGCTGTCTCTTCCAGGGTGTTGCACTTGGTCTCAAGGTGTTAGGCCTCAAAGCGGAACTCCCTGTAAATGAATGGTTTTGTCACCGTAGTCAGACATTCCCAAGGTCTGGGGGAAGGGCAGAGCTGCCAGCTTATTACACCAGAGAGACCAACCTGAGCAAGTACAGGACTTCGCTTTTAATCTCCTTTCAAAATACACATGAGCACACTTGGGGAAGCTTCATTTAGAACATTTATAAAATTATAATTTCAAACTGTTGATATTAGCCATATAGCTGTATTTGCCATCCAACTGGAGGGTTTCATTTTGTATATATGGCTAATTGTAAATCATATGTTCCTGTTTTGTCCTGTAGTGTAGTATGAAACTTGCTCACAACATTTGTCTATTTTGACTAGCTGAAACAGTTTCTACCTTGACTTACTTTCTCTGAAGTTTTACCTTTTTCATATCAATTAAAACAACAACGTATACAGCTAAACTTGACACAGCAGTGGAGAGCCCCCCCCCCCCCCAACTTCCTGCAGTTATCCTCTCAGGAATGTAAGGTATGTTCCTGACCTTTCTCAGCCAATATTTGGTTTAGATGAAATGATAGGAACAGCTCAGTCATTCTATACATTGAAGCAGTGAATCGGGAGGCTAGCACGCAGGTCACCACTCTTGGGAAATAGAAGAACTCCTCCAATGATCACACAGGGTAGATGTTGGTATGAGAACTGATAAGCAGTGAAGCATGCTGTGAGTGTTCACTTCAGCAATACCACAAGCTCTCACAATGAGTGTCCAAGATAAACCATATCCATTGAGAAAACAGGCACATGTGTCAAGGATAAGGGAAAGCGAAAATCTATTAGATTTTACTGTCACAGTATACCAATGCAAATGTATTAACTGCGTAGCATCTTGCCGAACTACAACATTATCACTGCCAGTGCAATGTCTTTAAAGATCTGGGTCTTTATTTCAGTTGAAAGCTTGTTTTTAGTTTACTGTTAATGTTAGGCAGAAACAACTAACTTACTAACATGTTAATAAACGCTGATAAGCATGAACTGGCATTAACAAACAATGTAACACATGTATAAATGTGTTAATAAACTAGTTGAGAAACAATTACAAATGTTAACAATGTTAATAAACTAGTCAATTTACCACATTTATAATTATCAATAATTTCTATAATATATATATATGTATATATATATATATCGGAATATATAAATATATATATATATATATATATATATATATATATATATATATATATTTTTTTTTTAATAAGAAATATTACAAACAGCATCCAGCACTACCAGCTTGACCAAGGTTTCAATATCGCGTTTTCAAATGAACAAAATGCTCCAGTGTAAAGATTTGCACAAGGGCAAGACTTGGCTCAACTCAAATGTAGTTATTGGGCAGATTCCCATCTTTTGCATGGTTTTCTCACTTAAAAGGCCTCCAATAAAACAACACAATATTCGTGCCCACTTTGGTTCCCCCTAATGCAAATCAAAGGAGTGCTTTGGACTTCCAACTCAGTCACTTGACTTTATAAAAAGCCTGATGTGTAAAACATTCATTTGTGACAGGTTACTATCGGTTTAGTCTACAGTCCTTGTCATATACATTTTTTTGTGCTGTTCCCTGCAGTAAAGGAGTTCCTTCTTCAGCTCAGCAAACATAATTCAGGACTGAAAGGGTTAAAAATATGGCCGCAAATTCAAATGAATTTCAGCAGAGTTTCTGAGGATGTCCTAAGCGTAATACCTGAATGACAAATGTTTCATTGACAATTTGTAATGATTTTTTTTAGCCCTAAAGAGAAGTTCAAACAAACTGAGCTAAAATTGTATAACTGTAACCTTTTTATAAGGAAAAGAATTGATTGACACATAGAATTTACACACAACCTACAGTACAATGTACAGAAAAAACATAAATGGGAACCAGATTTTATTCCAACGCAGTACGAGAAAGACCGGGCCTGTTTCTGCTGTTCCTGGCAAGTTTCTTGAATTCTGTGACGTATTCTTTTCACCTTTCTTCTTGGATCAAACTCAGTAAACTCAGCAAAACCCCGGCTGGCCACTCTTTAAATTGTATAATGTTGTCAGCAGCTTCTCTGCGGCTTAGCATCTGAGAGATACTTTACATGTGAACTCTGCTCCCAGGACCCTTCCAGCAGTAGTGACTCCACTATTGCTCTTTGCTGGTAATACTTGCAATAACATTCAAACAATGGGAAAAGGGTGTAGCTCCATCATAGCAAATGAGTACAACAGCCAGGAGAAAATTCCTTACTATACAGTTACCTTGCTGTTGTTGCCACTGATGAGATATAAAGCAGGTCTCTTTGCCAGTTGAACTATACCGGCGTCACAGAGGAAAATGGGTTCAGAAAAAACACACGCAAAGAAACTAAACAGTACATAAAATGAAAGTGCAATTAATCACACAATAACTCAGAGGAGAGGGAGGCTCTGTACAGAGGGAGGGGAACAGAATAGGAAGGCTCTGTATGGGTGGGCAACATAGTTTCATACTTCCTCAATAACAGACCAGGCTCTCAGTGCAAAAATCCGTAGACCTTTTTTACTATCAAAGTTATGATTGAATAAAAATGACATTTTAGAAAGTCCCAGTGAGATCTAAAGCATTCCGAAGTGAAACCATTCAAATGAGATTGGGTTTGTATTGATGGAGGTACAGCACATATATAGCATGTTATAGATATATATATATATATATAGATATAGCTCTGACCGTGAGTGAGTGAAAATAAGCTTGCATCTTACACAACACCCTATGCTATATGATTTATATACATAGTTCAATGAGGATACTGAAACAGTGTAGCTGATTTTAATGTGACGTCATTTCCTTCTGATACAAAGACATTTCAAATGGCTTTGCCACATCTGTGTCAGGGTCTGCTATATATTATAGTATTCACTTATTGTCTGAACTTGCTGACAAAGGGGATCAGCAAATACAAGTTCATTGCTTTGTAATCTAGGTTTGTGTTTATTTGCTAATCAACTCTGCAGTTTGTAAAAGGCTGACAGAATAGTTTTAGTGAGTGTTTGGGAGTATTAAAATGAAAACGCACACAATCCTAAGCTGTCAGCTCTAAAACCTTTAACACAGCAAATATCCAAAAGCACCTGCAAGTGAATTCTATGGATATTTGCCATCGATGTAGACTTACCACTTAAATTAAAATACTTTGATGGCAGAACAAAACAACCACGAAAACCACTAAAAAAAAGTTTGTTTTTCAAGTTACGACAGGCTTTATTTTTCATCAAGGTAAGCCACGCTCAGTTTTTATGAGGGATATTTAGAAAGGTTGCTACCTTATGAGCGTTGAGTGCTGTTGTATCTCCTCCTCTTTTTGACAGGACAGTCTCTAGCTCTGTCTATGAGCTCTGCTTGTATTCTAGAGATGACCCCTGTGTGAGAAGAAGGAAGGGGGGGGGGGGACTAAATATAAAAGTAGAAAAAAATAAGACATCTAGACTGCAGTGATGACAAGAGGATAGCAACTGGGGAGATATGTTACCCAGAATTCCTTTAGCGTGTTTGTGGGTCGGCATGGAGGGCTTTGCGCTAAGTCCCATGAATCTGCTTTCCAGCCTCCTAGAAACCTAGCTTGCAGGACGCAGCTGTGACGGGCCAACTAGATCATGAGACTGACCTCTGACCACTACAGCCCCCCCCCCCCCCCCCCCCCCCACCTGCTTCACTGTGAGCTTCCATTCTCTGGAGCTAGTGTTTCACTGTCACCATTCCATCCCAATACAGGGCCCTGGCTCATATAATCAATACAATTTCAGTGCTCTTCACCACAGCCAAAGGGCTCAGCTTACACTGGGAGATGGCAGAGATTTCTCCCAGAGAGCAGGGGGCGAGGCTGGCTCCAGCAGAGTAGCGTGATGAAGGAGGACCTCGCTGTTGATAAATTGCTATTTGTGGAGACTGCAGCGGTCCAGACTGGAGCTGCAGGGTGACTCCAGCGTTCGTTAAGATAAATAGGGCTCTTCCTCTCGGGCCTGACCATCATAAAGCCCGTCCGAAAGAGGCCTGACAAACGTGACTTACTAAAAAAGCACTCAGGATTGACACAGTGCCAGCAATACAAATTCAAGAATATTATTTATTATTGTATTTAAACCAACTTGTACCGCATGTAGGGTGTGGAAAAAGGGAGATTCCCGAATTCCGGTATTAGCCCAAGGCACATGCAATTACTGGAGTTACATTTACAAACCTGAAGGTATACAGTTCAATTGAATTCCCATTTATAAACAGTAAATTCTCATTTATATTATTATGATGTTGATATTTCTGTCTCTCCTTAGTCAAATGTTCTACAGTGCTGCACAGGGAGTTCAGTTTGACTGCCCAACTACTGAAAATACAGAGCTGACACAAAACAGCCATCAAACAACGGCTGACTGAGGAGCAAGCACATTAGACCTTTCAAACTCGCTCCGGAACAATTCTACCAACAAAATCATTACATTACCAGAAACAATGAGGCTGTTGTTGAAGGTATTTTCTGTATTTGTACTTGATTTTACTCTTACAGGTATCTATATTCACGTTTTTTATTGCTCTCATTTGAAATTGTTCTTATTCATTTATAATAATAACTATATATATTTTTTTATATAGCACCTTTCATATTAGACCACTTTACAACATACAAGACTAGGGTATGTGAACTAGGTACCAGCTGTAGAGTCACTTACAAGAGCAGGAAAGACAGAGCACAAGTGACTTGCTCAGGGTCACACAGTGAGTCAGTGGCTGAGCTGGGATTTGAACCAGGGACCTTCTGGTTATAAGCCCAGTTCTTTAACCACTGGACCACACAGCCGCCTTAGTGATTTTGTTCTTAAAAGCAAATGTTTTTACTGTAAGTACTGCTCTTAGTCGAATTCGCTCAAATGTAATTATCTACTGTTTTCTTTATTTTGCTCATATTTGAATTTGATCTTACTGTCTACTGATTTTACTCTGTAAACGCTCTTATCTGTAATGTGACATTATTTCGTAATGCAATGTTGTGTAAGGTGATATTTTGCAATGTGATACTTTCTATTGTGATATTTTGTAACAACTGTAGGTCGACCTGGATAAGGGCATCTGCTAAGAAATGAATAAATCATAACACAAAGGTGGCGATTGTGAGCTAACGAAATCATTCTGAGCCCTGACATTCTCTTGGGTGTGATCCAAGGGTCATCAGCAGTTTGTAGTCTGGCTACCAAGGGGCATATAAAACACTAGCCAGGGAGTGGGGTGGAGACTCAAAGAACTGCAGCTGAACCCCCTTCTTTATGGGACAGCTGAGAGTCTGAGTCACACTTCTGTTGTGCTCATAACAACCATTTCATAAACCTGAGTATGAAATACAGCTGCCTGGCAAGCTGAAATGTGAAGAGTCTTATTCATTGGGAATCTCTGTGGTATGGCAGCAGTGGCATAGAACACAGGTTAGAGGTAATACAAATCAGCTGCAGTAATTGGTATTATATTAAAGCTATTGTTAAGTTAACAACACCACGAACAATTCAAAAAAGAATCTGAAGTATAAAGAAAGTTGTTTGGCTGGGAGACTGGTCTAGAGAAAAGGAAAGTTCAATACAACTGGTTAGTTTTTATAATCGTCAGAAAGTTAAACATTTCTAATAATGAAATCTGATTGCTTTAAAGCATTCATTACTAGCTGTGCTGCCACAGGCTATCCTTTTTATATGACAGGGCGATTACTGCTTCAGCATCCAGTCGTTACAAATCAGCAATTGATTAGACAAATATTGTTAAGCACGGTCGTAAAAAATGTAACACACATGTTCCAAAAATCAATTTTCACATGCATTAAATTCATAAATAAATTATAAAGTAGAAATAATAAATTCATTTATTATAGAACATTGTCAGAGTCGCTCAGTTCAGCATATGCTGAAAACAGCCCTTTTCATGTGCATAGTGATAACACCAGATTTAATAAGCACTGAACCTCTTTGAGTTAAAAAAAAGGGATTAAATGCACTTAGACTCTAGTATAGATTAGTGCACATTTGGAGTTGTGGTTCATTGTTAATTGTAGATTTTTTTTTAAAACCCTGATGTCATGTCCCACAACTTGCATGGAAAACTGCCCCCATATTACCAAAGCATAAAAGCCGGGCAGTTAGCCCACTGAAATAAAAACTGTTCTGTTGTTTCCATTGTGAATCTCAGAACTCTTTTACACTTAAACACCAGAAGAGAATAATTGCTCCAGTAATACATTCAAACTTGAGCATTCCATACGATTCCCTATTCCTAAAAACCTGGAAAAGCATTACAAAACCATAATTTTGTCTAACCCTGGAATGGTAATAAAGATTAATGGAGTCGCTGGCTTCTAATCCCCTCGCTGCTGCATGATGACAGATGAAGAAGAAAACTATTCTAATACACAAAACTATTAATCAGTAGCATGATATTCCACTAGGCTGACATGAACACAGTAAGTATGCATACAAATGTGAACAGCTCTTCTTGAAGAGACACACTACACCATTAAAAACCGCTTTCGTGATTGATGCAGGAATTCATCACGGGTTTTATTTATGATGGGTGAACAATACCATCCTGCTGCTGATTACACAGTCAGGGCATGTGGTTTTGTTTATGACATATTTGCAAACAAACGATATGCACAGGATACCAATATTTAAAATACATAGCATGGCTATTTTATCAATTATTATATAGTACTTCTTATTACAGAGTAGTTTATTGGTAATTACAATGTAATACAATGTAAATCACTGTTTTAGCATGACTTGTTTTTACAGTGTAAGTGAAGGTGCTGTAGCTGGATCTACATACAGGGTGAGTTTGTTTGACATGTTAACAATAAATTAGAATTTTTGGGTGAACGTTTACTATAGTCTTTCATTACATGACTTAGATTGACCTCCATGTTTTTATATTTCATTTTAAACCTCCTACTTTAGTTTAAACACACTCTTCTTTCACACTGCTAGCATGGGACCTCTGTAAAAAAAAAAAAAAAAATCTCTCTGGCCCATACATTTTATAAAAGTGAAAAAGTGACACAGGAAATTCTAATTGGATGATGTCAGCCCTCTAAGTATTTGCGCTGGGATGGAAGTGCCAGGTTGGTGGGTTCACGTGGAAAAGGAAAGACTTGTAACTCTTCCAAGCATCAGTCATCACTTCCCCATACCTCTAAATACAGCCATTCATCTTTCACTGCAGGATATTCGATTGAAATTATGGCTCAGCCAACACAACTCCATTTACCACTAATATGGGCTGCCCAAACCTGTGTGAAGTATGTTTTAATTATTTGGAAGGAGCCTTGTTCATGTCAAAAAACAAGATTTTATATAATAGATACACTAGCGCACTAGAAAACTCACTGCTGGATGTGTCCGATATAAAACAATAATAGTGTCATTGCTATAGAAATACAACTACAGTATAACTCTTAATTAAGGCAATGTCATTAATCCTGCTTTATAGATTGTAACAGCCCATATGCATCATTTTATGTTTAATTAATCAGTACTGTTTGTTCAAGATATACAAGGGTTAAAATGTGTCATCATCATCATCATCATCATCATCATCATCATCATCATCATAATAATAATAATAAAAACACTATGACATTATTTTTATAAAGTTGTTTCAATACAACACAAATCAGGTATATACCATACTAATGCTGTCAAGTTTTGTGAATAGGGTCCAAACACACAGTTATATGCGTGCAGTAAAATTATAAGGGCGTTTAATTTACGTGTACAGAAAGTAGCGTGTATGAGAGAGATAGGGCATTCTCATTCCCAGCACGACATTCTCCTCAAAGAACAGATAAGACCTGGAGAATTCCACGAGAGATCGGACGAGATGGGAGTTTCTGCTTCAACTGCTCACGCAGCCTTTATTGAAAGGGACTGTGCTCATGCAGCTTGGCAGCACTAACATAAATACCCAGACTGGGTTTTATCAAAGTACAGTACAGTGCTGTGAGGTGGCAATTCTGTATTGAAATACTTACTCATAAAATGGCAAAATAAAACAGAAGCTGATTTGCTTGCCTCAGTTTTTTTTTTCACAGTACTGATATGGGAGATTAAACCATTTATATATAAAGTTGTCATACTGCCACCGTGTGGATCATTAAAGTATTACATTACTTATATTTTCATAATGACATTAAGATAAAGTGGTAAGTATATCTTTCCTGTCAACAAATGTTTATAAATAATAACAATAACCCCCAGAGGAACTTTTCAAATTGGTAAAGTGTGTAATGTTAAGTTTCAAGTTGGAAAACTAGGATAAGTAAACTAAAATTAACTTGGGAAACTGAAGCAATTGAAACTGATCTTAAAATCAAAAAGGCAAACTCAGTGAATAACACCATACATTTGAACAAAGCATTTAAACATGCATTCATCACACTGAGTTTGGCATTACTGTACCTGTAACTCACACTAACCCACTAATCTAGGCAATATACAGTACTGTCCTGTTGAGGTGCTTGTACTGTCAGTTAAATGAGCTAGATTCTAGTCAAACCTTTGTCTAAAGAGAAGAGTAACGGTCCATCTAGCTGACCGTCAGCTTTGACCACAGCGTGCATTGAGGGTCTCTACAGAATGTGAAGAATGCTGAACTCATAAGACCACCGAACCACCTCTGAAGCTGTACAGGAATCACATTTCACTTTCAGGTTTTAAACTGTTGTGATTTAAATGTAATTATTAGCCCTATGCATACACTCTGCATTAACCAGTTTACTCTGGTTTGCCATGTTTATTAACATGCTTTACCAAACCTTGCTGCTCTTTACAATGCTTACCTTTGCTTTACCTCTGCTTTATTACACCTGGCTATGCTTTTACTATGGGAAACTTTTATAAGGGAATACTGAGAATTGAAAAACAAAACTCCCAATCAAACCCTGCATTTGGAGCTTTTTTGGGTCCAGGATACCTGCCTTAGAAGCCTTGTGTTTTGTGAAATATGGTAATGCCACTCTGTGTATAATTAACCATAAAGCTTAGGTACCTGCTGTTAATACACCAAAACTTAAGTGTTCCATTCTCAGAGCTGACACATCATGTTTCCTGTAAACAGTAGCATTTGCAGGACCATGCAGTCATATATAAACAGACAAAATTAAAATCACAATGCTGATCCCTGGATAAGCTTGAATGCTGGGCTCAGGAGTTTGGACAAGTTCACTAAATTTGCCAAAAATAAGTTGAATCCACATGTTCAGCAGGAAGAGAACATACCGCTGCGACTTCAGTGTTTTCCAGTTCACTGGCAGATCCGTTTCAAACTGCATACTCTATTCGCCCGACTAGTGTATGAACCCACCCAGACACACACAAAGGAAACGCTTTGCTGCCTGTTTTATTAGTCCACCCACGCAGGATGTCATATTAGCAGCACTAGAAAGGTTAACTGGAGTCTGTGCCAATGGGGTCCCTGTGCAGAGGTGGTCTCGGAGATGCAGTAATCTCCTGCAGCAATGTGACTGCACCTCATCCAGGAAAAACTATTACTTCGTGTGATAAAAGAACATCTCTGCAGGAAAAAAAAAAAAAAAAAAAAAAAAAAAAAAAAAAACATTTCTTAAATCCATTGAGAGCCAGAGTGTTGCAGGGGGAAGAGATTGATGGTTACACTCTGGTGTACTGAGAGAGAGTTGGGTCTAGTTCCCATAAAGGGGGGGTGGGGGGAGGATGAAACCAAAGAAGTTTAGAAGCTGTTCCATTTCAAACGTGTCCTGACAGACCTGGGCTGTACCCTTTACCTGTAAAATAAGAAGAGAGCAAGAACACAGAGCCACAAACGCTGAAATGCAGAAGACTTTTCAGAAGTGGTTAAGCCAAATTAAAGCTCAGAGGTGTTCATTTTAACAGGCGTGCCTATACAGTATATCACCCATTACATATTGGAAATGAGGGTAGGCAAATAAAGGAAGCGAATGACTTGAGGTGTTCTTATATCTGTGCACCGTACTGTATGAAGTGACAGTGCTAGTGTTAATTTCTGCTGTACAGGGGTTCAGTTTGTTACGGGGGCAGTTCGGGCTGTATACAGGATGTTTGTGTGCAATGCTATATTCCCCAGTTCTCTGATGAGCTAGCGGCTCGGCGCAGTTAAATAAAGCACATCTTTGAGGCCAGCGCGCTCATTAGGACTCGGCCAGATGTAAAGTCCCCGAGAGCTCGCTGGGTTTTGGAGAGGAAGGAAACGCTGCCATGCGCAGTAAATAATGAATTACAGTCCGGCTGGACTCCCCTTTGCAGCAGAATGAATCCATTCAGCAGGGCCACGGCATCACTTTCGCATGTAAAATAAATACTTGAGGCGTCGCGTTTCAATCTTTCTTTCAAGCCGCACGTCTATGCTCGTGTTTATATATTTATTTTTAATTTGACGCATCAATCACCTGCAGAACGGGTTTTGAGTTAACGGACCGTTACTTCTTTATTATTATTATTATTATTATTATTATTATTATTATTATTATTATTATTATTATTATTATTATTTAAATGTACATTTCCAGTCACAGGGTAAAATAACACCATGCATGAGTCCTGTATACGATTCTGATGCCCTCTTTGTTCTTTTATGGGCTTGGTATAAAACTCCACAGAATGGTTGCTAGAATTTGGATTATAATATAACAAATTCAGTATATGGCTTGTTTAATTAGATTCCTGACTTTTCTTTCGAGTTTTCCGACGTTTGAGACTTACGCGGTGTAATCATCAATGGCAACATCTGGAAGAATTTAGTCAAGGAATCTTATAAAGTCCCTAATTGGCTCCTTTAATGTTTTTTTTTTTTTTTTCTTTCTGAGATTTATTAAACACAGCTTTAGATCTGTTTCGTATTATTGAATTCCTTTTCTAATTTATTACACCTTTTCACTGAATTAATACCTGTTCTTTACCCTCTTTGCTTCAATAAATTGGCATCCAGGTGTGTTTACTCACAAATCTCCGGGTGCCTGGCAACTAACCGCATGCAGAGAGATTATTTATTTATTTATTTATTTATTAATGCTCTTACTGTAAAATGAATTTTCATTCCAAAACGACCAATTTGCAATATATATCTATCTCTCTCTCTCTCTCTCTCTCTCTCTCTATATATATATATATATATATATATATATATGACTTTTCTAACTACAGCTAAACCTTAGAGGATGTAAACTAATTTTCCTATTCTTAGGCTATGAAAATGTTTATTGATATTTAATACATAACAGCACATTCTAACAGTTTAATCAAATCTAAAAAGCAAAACAGTACAGAAATAGCACCGCCTGAACTAGCCTGCGTGACCCAGCTTGTGAAATCAGCTGTCCTGCCACGACGCGTCGCTCTTGGGCAATGACAGCGCGGTAATATAAACTCTCTCCAGCAGATGGCACTACACCAAAACACACACACGGAGCTATCTGCTTTTCAGTAAGTCTGGTTCGAGTGCTGTAGCACCGTCACATTGCAAACACATTGCACTTCGCGAGTATTATATCTGAAATAAGGATGACACAGCTGAAGTCATGACTGTGCGGTCCCTGCGTCGCTCCTCACCATCCAGGGATTCAGTACAGTAGCATTGGCCAGAACGCAGCAGGCCGCAGTGTGGGTGCTGTACTTGGGGGGAGTGGTTTGAGAATGCGTTCAGCCAATACGTAGATAAAGTAAGTATCACTTAATTACGTTATTAGAACTAATGAACACCTTTAAACAGATAATCCGTGACTGTTTCGCTATACAATTATTTGCATTGCCAAAATAGGATATACGCACTGCGCGGCCATTGTTATTATTTTCCGTTTTGTGTCGTCTCTGTCATTTGTTAAGTTCCTCTCTGTTCAATACAGCTGTGAATTTCCCTGGTGATTGGGCTGCCTGGTTTGACTGTGTTTTCAGGGATCAGTGGTGCCGGTAATTTGTACTGGAGGATGGTTTAACGTGAGTACTTTTTTTTTATTCATAAAGGGCCAGCGTCCATATTTTGTACTACCATAAGCAGAAACTCCCATATATAATATGTACCCCCAAACCCTTGCAAAAAAATAAATACACAAATAAATACAAAATAAAGCTACCCCAATTATGTAATAAATAGAAACAAAGTGTCAAATGCATTAGGATCTACTATGAACAAATATTAAACGTAGTTGAAATAAAAGAATGGGGAGATTTACAATCACAGAGCCAGTAAGCACCCCTATACAAGTTTGCAAGGACATTGTTGCAGTTTTACCATATTTTACCCTGGTTTGCATTGTTTTATTAATGTGCTTTACCATATCTCCCTATTCTTTGCAATGCTTACCCATGCGTTATCGTTCTTTCGTAGTGTTTTAATCGTTACACTTTTGCTATGCATTTACTATAGCAAACTTTTATAAGGGTACAGACTCAGGTATTGTAGAGTTTTGTGTTTTGATGTTTTGAAACAGGTACTGTCCAGCTAAAGCAGTCCAAGTTTAAAAGCAAACCATGTTGAGCAGACTGCAAGAGCTGAAGAAGGAAGAGGAGACCCTGCTGAAGGTCAAGGCTGTGTTGCAGGACCAGCTCAACAGACTGAAGGTGAGATGTGACATTGCAGGACCATGGCAAACAAGCCTATTGTTTTAATCATTTTGAACAATGGTGCTTTTGAACTCTACTGTTAAAAAGTGAAGAGCAATGACACCAAATACACTGATCATTTATTTTTGTGTGTAGATGTGTGTTTGCAGTGCAATTTAATAGGAGTACATAAAGCACGGCCGAGGTCCGGAGTCAGAGCTGGATTTTCTTACTGGAAAGTTTCGCTCCTTTCTCAGATGTGTTTCGTATTCACTCCGGTTTAATGGAGGTGCCCTGTATTTGCAGGTGGAGGAGCTGGCTCTGCAGTCCATGATAAGCACAGAGCGGGAGCACAGTGATGCATCCAGCCCAGCCCAGCCTGACCTCGCAGAGGTAGGAGACCCCCGTTACTGTCGCGTTAAAGCTGAGTGGAACACACTGTAGCTTTGCACTTCTTTTTAATGCATTCCAGTGTCAGGGGCGTAAAAAATGAGTCCGGGTTTTCCACAATGAACCGGTCAGCATTAACCAATCTGAAAAGCAATTACAGTACAAGAAGTCTGGAGTTTTTCATCTAAAATTCTATGTATTGCAGGTACTTTTATAATCATGCCTCCCAGGTCTGCGTTCATCAGAAGTAATGTCGAACATCTCTCCTGAGGAAATATCAGTGGCAGTCAAAGCCATTAGAATGTAAAGAATTCCCTCTCTGTCCTCCTCACTGAGCTAAAAGTATACCTGTACTATATGTTAAATGTTAAAACATTGTTTCTGCTGTCTGAGTGCAGATTGCCATGCAGGTCGACGATGAAAGCAAAATCAATCAGACTGAACTTCAGCTAAACTCCTTTGCTGTGGAACAAGGCCTGGAGGAGGAGCAGGAGGAAGAGGAGGAGGAAGAAGAGGAAGAGGACAACTGAACTCCAGAGGCGATTACCAGAGGCGTATCTAATAGACTTGTGCCCCTTATTGTCAGTCAGTGAATACTCAGTAGAAAGCACAAACCTGGCACAGCACCAGGTCCAGTTTCTGTCTGTACCAAAGAATGTGCTGTGTATCGCTACCAAAGAAAATGTTGTTCATTTTCTAAATGCCAGCGTAGGGCACCCACCTTACACAGAGAGATGAGGCAGCGCGTGCTTCTTACAAAGTGCACTGTATTTGCTTGCAGTCTGACTCCACCATTTATTCTGGGATGCCAAAAGCATGACTAAGGTCTGCAGTTTCGATCATGCTTTGATTTTGAAGTGAACTACGGGCACTGCCTGCCAGTTTTAGATGTATTCATGTCAGTAAGGTGAGGAGCTGACATGAATACATTTTCTCAAAATATCTGGCATCTCTTCTGTTCACCACACCTTCTTCGTCCTTTAGTTCCTTTTTTGAGTATGTCACTGATTTTACTGAAGAAACTTAGCTCTTTCTTATGCAGCAGAGCTGTTTATGAAGCTTAACAATCTTTAAAAAGCTTTTTTTTATTTTTGTTACAGTTTAATATAACTGCACTGTCTCAATCATGAAGAGAAAACAATGCTACTGTTGAGCCTGAATGCTAGTTTTCTTATTTTTAGTTTAACGGAACAGTGTAAGCAAGTGTTATCCTTAGAAGGATCTTTTTGGTTTTTGAAAAGTGGGTATTTGATTAATAATAATAATAATAATAATAATAATAATAATAATAATAATAAACTTTTTTTTTCTTCTTTTTGTTCAACTTTTATTTTAATTGCCATGCTGTATGGATGTTTTGAATTGTGGTTGACAGAATCTTTAAATAGGTTGTATAAAATGTTCTGTGTTTTAAATAAAGATGTTTATAATACGAGTGTTTTTTGTTGTTTTATTAAAATAGCTTGAATCCTGTGTTTGTGTGGATGGCTGCTAGCTGACGGCCGGTCGGTTTAGTTGAAGCGGACTCTTCGGATGGACCCCACCGTGCTCCCCTGTGCTCCCCAGTCACTCTGGGTATTGTAGTCCTTCTTCTCAAGGATGTAGTGCGTGCCTCTGTAGTTTGGTTCCTGGTACACCACCCAGCTGAGGAAACACGGCACAAATGGGTGTAAATAGATTAGAAGGTAAACCTGGAAACAAACGCTTCCTGAACGCTGAATGTGGTTTACGTAATTACTCTGGAATGTGGACAGGGCAAGGGTGTTTATTCAATATTAGTAAGTCTTTTCCATATACTGTACACATGCAGTCTCATCTATCAACACTGGTTTTGTAGTATATCATAAAGTGCCTGTTGTGCAATGGAGGGGTTATCATGATGGCTTTTTTGGTTGCAGAAATTCCCAATATATTAAAGTTTAAACATTTACATGTGTTTAATGCTAAGGTTTAAATATGTATCTAACATCTCCAGACACAATCTGTAAGCTTGCTAGGCCTAGCCCCTTTGCTAAATGGTAGCAGTCATCCTTCTGATGTCTGAAGTGAGTGTCCTGGATAGAACTAAGCATAGCAGCTAGAACTAGGTTTCACTTTGTCTAATGTAGATCACTTTAATGAAGACATCAGCCGTTCAAATGGCTACACAATGGAGATCCACATGTCTATTCCTGGATCACTTTGCCAACATGGCTATATAAGGAAAGAGTTGTAATTGGAGTGTTACATAGCTTATGCAATACTGCAATTGCATGTTGTGTACATTTTATGTGGCTGAAAACCACTACATAACAACACACAGTGTCATTCTTTGTGGTACTCACGCTCCACCCAGGACCCTGACGGAAGCAATGCGGTTCATGCTGAATCGAATCATTAAGTTGGGGATGTCGTCCTGAAGCTCTGTTTTTCTTCCTGAAAACCCGGGCCTCTCAAACAGCTGGACGCGAGGGGGGTTGTTGTCCTGTGGGGTTACAGCTTGGTTACCATGGCACAGCTAGGGGTTTTTATATTTACATCACACTGTATAAGAACATAAGACAATTTAAGAACGAGAGGAGGCCATTCAGCCCACCTAAGCTCGTCTGGTTCCTAGAAGCTGATTGATCTCAGAACTTTAAGTCCAAGTGGTTCTGCCCCAGCAGCATGACAAGATAACCCCTTCCATCCCCTTACCACTGTGTGAAGTGACTCCTTCCTTTCTGTCCTCTGGTCCTGGTTTCTCTACTGCACTTAAAGTATTGACTCTCAACTCCTTTTAAGATTGTAAAGATACCAATCGTGTCTTCCAAAATCTTAAAAGGAGTTTATATATTTAAGACAGCCTAATACTTTTAACGCAGTACAGAAACTAGGACCACAGGACACAGTTGGAAATATATGTGATCCCAATCCTGAAGGGGTTCAAATATCATTCATCCTTATGAAGGTGGGATAGGTTGAGAACCACTGGAACAGATCATTTAGTAGCAGGTATTAACAATAACACTGTTCAAGAGTAACCCAGCCCAGCACTGTTGAGGTTGGATCCAGCGCAGGCCAGTGTCTGTCTGAGCTTCTCTCACCTGTCTGACGGCTCGGACGGAGGACACATGATCCACGGGGCCGCTCCATTTGTCACAGCTGTGGTACTCGCCCCTGTCACTCATGTCCCACAGGTACTGGCGGCCCTGGAAATTATCATACTCGTAGCCCACCCAGCTGGAGACAGGAAGGCAAAAAAACACAGCCGTTCAGTGCAGCTCTGTGCACGCCCTGTAGCATCCCCTCAGTCCCTGTGCACTTGTGCAAACCGTGTGTATGAACAGTAGTGTGCCAGTACTGTACATCTATTGCAACCCTGTGGCTTTTATTTTGAAGTGCAAAGGCAAAATCAAACCATTTTAACAATGCGAAACCAGCAAGAGAGAACGTAGTTGCACATTGGAGCTGTTGAATACTAGTTTTATGATGCTGAAATGATTCTGTAATTTTAGCCTCCAGCTTCAAATTGTACTGTTTCATTTCAATCTGTAATCCTCTGGATTCTTTTGTTTTATTTTTCAGGGCAGTTGGTGATAAATGGGGAGTCCTGTTTCCAGTGCTCCAGGTATTACAGACGGGTGACCAGGGATGGCTGTATAAAAGCTCAAGTAACATTGCCCTGGGTCACTTGGCTGGTCAATGACAGGACTGGGATTAAAAACCAGGACCTCCTGGTTCCAAGCCTCCAGGCATTAACACTCCTGCCTTATGATTCCCTTGATGGAAGTAATGAAAGATAAAGCACATACGCCCCACTCTCCACCCGGACAGAATTGCATCTCTCAGGGAAGTTCTTCTCCGATAGTTTCTGACATTCTGTGGTGAGGTCGAGCCGACGGCCGGTGAAGTTTCGCTGTTCATACAGGGTCACCTAGCGGAGAAGATAAAACAGTATGAACAAAATGACATCTAGGACTGCCGCTGTTGGCCACACTCTTACCAGTCTTTGCTTGGCATTCCCGTTCTTGCCTATACCTTGGTAGACTTTTCTATGGCATTACTTAATTTGAGTACATGATTTCTGGCAAAAAAAACCCTCCCCTTTAAGGTGTCATATCTTTGATTCTAACAGTAGTAGTTGCTTAATACATATTGTTGCCTGATGGCTAAGTAATGTGACTGATTTTATTTTAAAAGAAAATGGCTCTCTTACAGGAGAGGGAGAGAAAACTCACCCGTCCACTGGACCCGTAAAAAGCACGTTGGAGTGCAGACCCCAGCTTGCTGCAAAAACACAAAAACAACCACGTTGAGTAGAGTCGCTCGCCTCCACCTTAAAAACATTCAGCAAGAGTTATAGTTGACAAGCTTCTCAACAACATACCTTATTAAAGAATCTGACACAGACACCACATTGAAAAGTTGGTCTCCTGTGTTACTGACGACCTTATAATTGAGTGCTACGAATGGCAATAAAACACACCTATTAGTATGTCATACGCCTTGGCTACCTATTTTTTTTTTCGGGTGATTATATTTATAGTGCAGATTTCTGAGATTATTTTGGATAGACTCCTTCGAGGGGCGATTCCTGAACAGGGTTTTATTTGTATCCCCCTGCAAAGCCTCACAACAGTCCTCAATCTGACCTGATCACAGCACTCTGCACATACCTGGTTTGTTGAGCTATTCCAGGGACCTTAGTAAAGATGTTCATGTCAGCTCTGTGAGTCCAGGTCGAAGAGGCTTAAATATACTGCATATGTTCAGGGGGGGGCACTAGAACATGCATAGCCCTTTCGCTCTGGCAACCCTAGCTCCGTACTGATATGCTAAATACAGGTCATACACACACATACCGCATTTCTCTTTAGGGCCGGAAATGTGTTAACCTGGTGAAGTTAGTGGGAGTGCAGTACAAACAATCTAACAATTCAGCATTTCTTTTACAAAAAAGCTAGAAACAATGGCCAGCGCAATAATGGTGATCATGTTAAAAAGCGAGCACATGATTGCAGTGGACAATGACCATTCACTGTATACATCCTTTTACATTTTATTAAACAGATGGTCAAGCAAGCTTATTTGTATAGACTCGAACTTAACTATTTTAAGCCAATGCAAAAGAATAGCAGAGTGTAAGAAAGCATTGTGCAGGCAAACAATGAAAAGAGAAACATGGATGGAAGCAGGGTGGGAACACTATTATAAACCATGGTAAATGCATAGCATACACACGGGAAAAGCATAGACAACTGCAAACTAAACATGCAGATATACAGTGGTAAACCTGGGTCTATGCATATTAAGTATTTCTACATGCATCTCATTCAGCAGGTAATGTCTATATTGTGTGTATATATAAGGACCGGTGTCATTAAGTCTTGGATTTTGCCCCTGAAATTATAATAAAGTCTGAATATTCCCACGACATATAAAAAGCTGGTTTCACAGCTCTCGATCAGCACTAATCTCATACTATCTTACCTAAAGTGAAAGTCCAAGGTTAGTGCTAATTGGTGTCTGTGAAACCAGCTGAAAGTGTTCAAAGTTGGAGGCAATACCTCTTGTGTTTTCCACACGTAATGAACTGATTGAATTTCAACATGTCACTCTGAATGAAACTGCCCACATACATACATGACTGTTGTATAGATCTGCATTGGGAGGTTTTCCTGTGAAATGCTGTATCAAACCTCACAATAGGTTGTACAGTATGTGTGGTGAGCGGTCAGTGGAGACTTAAATGCAACCCTCCTATATGCATTGTATGACTTGAAACACCTTTTTCATTAGAAACATAGGCGGATCACCACACTAAATTGACTTTGCTTACAGAGTGAAACCTCCATTTCTAAGGGTTTTGTTTGCCTAAGCTAAATTTGTTTCTACATCATTGAACCTGAACTGAGGGATTTTTAATTTTGTTTGGGTCACGAGGCCCTTGAATAGAAGTTCCCTGCTGGATGTTTCTCCAGGGTTTTGTGGCAGCTGTTTGAAAATTGCAAAGCGAAAGAGGTATTTTGTGAAGGTTCATTTATTCTGGATGCTCGGGTAAATTTCTTGCATTTCCAGTCAGGACTAATGCTGATTGGGTCACAGGTAAGAGCTTTACGATTTCTTTTCAGATGTTCAAGAACGCTTTACCTGTTTACAATGTTTCTTGTATTCTTTTATTGGAGGCTGGTTGGTGCTTATGTACAATCATTTTTTTTATTTGTCACATAAAACAAGGGGGTATTTTAATGAAATTCACCGATATCTTGCACCTGTTTTAAGCAGATTTCATCAGAATAACTAGATGTCTATAGTTGCACTGAGCTCATCTATATCCATGTGATCACATTTGCTGAAATACAGTACCTCTTCATGGTTACAACAGACACACATTCTGTTATTAGTGTGTGAATGGAACTCGAGAAAGATGTTGTACTTCTTATTTCAATGCAGCAACATGAGCAGAAGATGGCTTTACACTGTAAAGTTTACAGTGAACCGTGATAGACCTTACTTGTGATAATGGTAACATGTTTAGCATCAAGAAATCTGCAGAGAATGCATATTATTGCGGAGTAGCATCTGGTACTTGAGGAGCATTAAGGCAATGTGTTATAACCACATTTATTTCTGGTATTGCAGAATGTTTTTTTTTTTTTTTTTTTTTTTTTTTACTAAAGCTTTCCACAGCTCTCATTTAGATCCCCATTAGATTAACAGATTTTCCATCAATGGGAATGGTGAATGACAAAGTGCTGAATGTAATCTAGTTTATTTTAGGTGGGCTCAAGCATTTTCTTTAAATTAGAATATGGAAATATGAATTTATTATTCTGCATCAGAAGAGATAAAGTAAGTTTTGTTGAAGTGAAGTTTATAATTTATATTTGTATTTAAAATTCAAGTGGTTCTATTAAAAAGCAACAGTAGATTTATTTATTTCGATTTTTATGCAGATTTAAATCTAGTATCAAAGAATTATATTAATACATATATTAAAAAATTATTATAGTGTAGATTCAATATACTACAAGTATGTTTTATTATGTAGTGAAGAGTTTAAGCACTGTAAGCACCCTTTTTCTACTTCATTACAATGTTGTAATTAACAGGTTCTAAACCTAGATGCTTTAAAAGACCTTTTATGAGATGATATTGCTTGCAAGGTACAGTTTAAGGGATAAACATCTCCCCCAACCTTCCTTTATCGCAGTTCAGTAAGCAAAACACAGTGCAAAGGGGTGCTGATGATGTACAATATGAGAGGCCCTTGGTGATTGGACCCTGCTCTCTTTACCCTTTCTTCTCTCTCGTATGCTAATTGTCCTTTCCGCCCTGCTCCTCCAGACGCTTCTGAAAAGTGAACACTGCTTGCCCTCCTGAACTCACAATGCTGCAGCCCCATGTGCTGAGCGTTTGCCATGTGCTTGTGCTGGTGCTGTGTCTGTCTGCGGCTGAGGACTTCGACTGGACAAAGAACGACCGCGGCTCCTTCTATTATGGCACTTTTCCAACTGGTACATTTTGTAATGCACTTCGTTTTGTGGCAGTGGTGGGATTCAGAACTACCAGGATCTCCCAGCACCCGAGCCTCAGCTTGAAGCCCTATCCCGCACTGTCTTCTACAAAGGTTTACCCATACTTGCTAGTATATTCAATTACATTGGATTTTAATACCATCACCACACTGCCCCACGATCACTCTGTTGTCAAAGTTTGTAGCTTATTTGAGAAAAGCTGATAGGGAGGCTGTAAGCTCTAAACAGCCTCCAGCTACTCTGACCAGAACAGGGTAGGATTTAACAAGCTAAACACAGAAATCTTCAGGTACACCATGATCTGCACAAGAGTAAAAATGGAGCTCAAACTGATTAACGTTTTTGAAAGGTGGTTTTAATAAATAATGCATAATAAATACACCTTAAGGTTTTGTTTTTTTTCGCTTAATTTGCTCAAGGCGTTTTTGCTCCAGGGTGTCATTTTTCTCGCAGGTTTTTCTTGGGGGGTCGGCAGCTCAGCCTATCAAACAGAAGGAGCCTGGGATAAGGACGGAAAAGGAATGAGCATCTGGGATGTCTTCTCCCATAAAGAGGGGAAGGTGATCTACAACGAAACTGGGGACTCGTCATGTGAAGGATACTACAAAGTTAAGGTAACAGGAAACCATAAGATGCTGGGTAGCGACTAGTGAAGTATCATTATTACTATTATTTTTTACATGATCATTTCAAACTAAAAGTACAGAGGCAGGTGCAACCTTATTGCTTTTTTCATTTCTTTTGGTTCAGCACAATTGAAACAAATGCTATAGTGTTCAGGACAGGGGTTGGTAGGGGATCAAGTTCAAAGGTTACAGGGGACAATACTTCCATTTTCCAGCAGAGTGCACCAGGGAGCTTTTAGGAATTTAATGGGCAGTATACTGCTGTTTGTTAACCAGATCACTTACATTTGTTTGATACCCCTCTTTCTGTAGGGGTATCATGTGAGTACTGTAGTAACACATGCATAGCATTTTTTAAATTAATTTGTTGATTGACAATTAAACAACAAAAGGAAAAAAACAAAACAAAAACTATATTAAATTCCTATGTAAAAATGTAAAGACATCAGAAAATGCTGGTATATTTTACCTATCTGAAAAACAATGTTTTCTTTGGATCAGCAATTCATGCAACCGGTGTTGTAGCAGTTTCAGTTAGTACAGTAATTGTTTATATCTTTGTACCACGTGTGCTTTGATATAATCTCTGAAGAGACGTATTCACTAAATGCATATTAAATCAACTCCTGTATAGGGACATTAAATCAACTACTCCTGTATAGGGACATGTTTTTTTTTTGTTTTTTTTTTGTTTTTGTCTCTTTTGTCCCCAGGACGACATTGCCCTACTGAAAGAGCTGAAATTAAATCACTATCGATTTTCCATCTCTTGGCCCCGAATCATGCCAACAGGAATACAATGTAAGAATAACTTTCATTTATATTTTATTATTTTAAATCAAGAAAAAAAAAAAAAAAAAAGATTCTTGTAAGCAAACTGGATCCACTGTTCTACAAAACCCCATAATCCACATTCCCTGTTTGTTAATGTCTTGCACTAATCTAACTGAAACCCTCAAGAACATTCCCTTTTCTTCACCCACAGCTGACCACGTGAATGAAAAAGGAATAAAATACTATGATGACTTAATTAATCTTCTCTTGGAGAACAAGATCACCCCCATTGTGACGCTGTACCACTGGGACCTACCTCAGGTCTGTGACCTCGTTATGAATAGGATTGCTATTCCAATCACACCTGGTGTTAGCAGCATTTTTCTTGGCAGGAACTCCCAAAAAAATCATTCATTCTAATACTTTGTTTCCTCTACTTCTAGGTTCTCCAAGAAAAATATGGGGGCTGGCAAAATCTAAGCATGATCAATTACTTTAATGACTATGCCAACCTATGTTTCGAGAGGTTTGGTAATCGTGTGAAATACTGGCTTACTTTTAACAACCCTTGGGTAAGTTATATACAGTGCGGTTAAGAAATATACAGTACGCTTTGTTTACAGCACGTGGAGCCGGAGACCCAAAGCAGCTCTTTAGATTTGCATTGCACGCCCATTGGAATGGATCTCCTCTTAGCGGCTGATAACACTGACATTATCATGAGACACAAACTCACCCTTCGACTACAGAGCTTTCTCTTGTTGAGGTATAGGACGCTCATCTTTGAACTGTATGGTCTGCAGATCACGTCCTCCCCTCGCCTTTCCAGCAATGCTTTGAGATGCCAATTCCTTAACACAATCACAAGAGTCTATTGTATTCAACTTGGCATGGCATATTCTTCATCTAATTTACATCTTGCCTCAGCCACCTCGCTTTAAGATGTGCTACACAGTGCTGCACTGTATACGAATCTAGCTTTTAGGTCTTTCTAAAAAGCCTTGAGACAAAGTGACAAAGAGATGATCAAACTCGCTGTACAGTTAAGTTCATGCGTGCTGTGTTGAGAAATGCTTAGTGACCAATCTCGTCTGCAGTCTGTTGCTGTTGAAGGATACGAAACAGGAGAGCATGCGCCTGGGATGAAGCTGAGAGGATCAGCACCATACAAAGCAGCTCATTATATCATCAAGGTATGAGACAGTCTGCTCATTGAGGCAAAAGAAAAAAAAAAGAAAAAAGGGCAGAATTAGCAGGCATTGTAGACTAATATGTCAGACAATGGATGGTATTGGAGCAGAGTGGGGTATACTCAACTGATCCAAACGCCAGTGGAACTGTATTGTCACTGTTTAATAATTAACAAAGGGCCCAAACACATTTGTCACAAAAATCTGCTTATTTGTTACATTGTTCCAGTTGCTTTTGCTGACTGAAGACATATTCATTTTTTAAAATATTAATTATTATTTTCTACTGTTACAGACTCATGCCAAAGTTTGGCACACTTATGACAACCAATGGCGCAGCAAACAAAAAGGTATTGTACCACTGGTCAAAATGGTTATAAATGTATCTATATATAGGCGAGGATACTCCATGGATGTTTCTGGGGTACTGTAGTTATTACAAATAACCACTGAGCCCCTGAAACGAGGCAAATGGGTTGTTTCAGCGCTAGAAGTCTCATCACTTGCATAAGATATGTTTATATGAATTATTTACATCTGAATGGAAAGCATGTTTCTCTTTCTAGGCATGGTTGGCATTTCCCTGAACGGTGACTGGGGAGAGCCTGTTGACATTACAAGCCAGAAGGACATTGAAGCCGCTGAAAGATACATCCAGTTTTACCTTGGCTGGTTCGCAACCCCAATTTTTAATGGAGACTATCCACAAGTGATGAAAGACTACATAAGTAAGAACTTCAGCAGGTATTACTGCACAAGTATTCCTGTGGTATATTACAAATTAAACAACTTGTATGATGCTTCTCAGTGGGTGTTACAAAAGCTGCCAAACACCAAATACTATTTCTACTCACTTCACATTTATTGAAAAACAGGTTTATGCTAAAGCTACAACTGGAAATTAGATTTTTTTTAAAAATGTAAAACAAAAAAAACAAGTGACCAATTATCCCACCCATTTCTTAATCATTTAACCCGATGAGGTTAAACGCGCAGCTGTCACTTGGCACGTAGCACTCAAGACTGTTCAGCATATAAAACAAATAAGCGACGGATGTTGTTGTTTGTGAAGGTAGGAAGAGTGCACAGCAAGGCCTGGGAACCTCAAGGCTGCCGACCTTCTCATCCCAGGAAAAGAGCTACATCAAGGGAACATGCGATTTCCTTGGAATCGGGCATTTCACTACACGCTACATCACACAGAAAAACTTCCCAGCCAGTCAAGGCCCCAGCTACTTCACTGACAGGGACCTGGTGGAGCTGGTGGACCCCCGGTGGCCTGACCCTGGCTCTGAATGGTTGTATTCTGTGCCGTGGGGATTCAGGAGCTTGCTCAATTTCGTGAAGGTACAAAACACTCTAGGGTTATCAGAATGTAGTCACATGTTGGAAATCACACCAGAGGAAGCAAATGGCTGCTTTTCTGAAAGCCTAACATTTTCAAAAGAAATACAACTGTCTCTCTTAGAAGCGTTTAACAGGTAAGAAAACTATATTGTTATTGAGGCCTCGCGATTCCATTTCTCTTTATAGACTCACTATGGAAACCCCATGATCTATGTGACAGAGAATGGAGTGTCTGAAAAGATGACTTGTACGGAGCTTTGTGATGATTGGAGAATGCAGTACTTCAAGGAATACATCAGTGAGATGCTTAAAGGTGCAAAGAATATCACGCTATGAATTGCATTTTGATAAGATGACCTTGATAAATTGCTGTTGGCGAATTTATTTTCATCTTCATTATTAGTGCTTCTTAATTAATGTAATTTTTTTTTTTTTCCTCAGCGATGAAGGATGGTGTGAATGTGAAAGGTTACACTGCCTGGTCCCTGCTGGATAAGTTTGAATGGGATGAGGGTTACTCCGAGAGGTTTGGATTGTACTATGTTGATTTTAGAAACAAGAATAAACCACGCTATCCAAAGGCCTCTGTCCAGTACTACAAAAGGATCATCAGTTCAAATGGATTCCCGAACCAGAGGGAGGTAAGAACTGATGAAAAGGAAAAGTGCCAGTAACA
Organism: Polyodon spathula; assembly: GCF_017654505.1. Taxonomy (NCBI): domain Eukaryota; kingdom Metazoa; phylum Chordata; class Actinopteri; order Acipenseriformes; family Polyodontidae; genus Polyodon; species Polyodon spathula. Next base: position 14,305,995 of record NC_054557.1, on the reverse strand, counting down.
TTTTAGATAGAAAAGATGGTTTATTTAGATTTTATTACAACACAAAAACATCACAAACAGTCATATGTGAATGGATTCTTAAGAGACTGATCCAATATGATTGTGTTAGTTATATACACAACACTACATATAGAAAGCCAAGAACAGGAATTATCCAAATCCATTTTTGACAAGTTGTAGTTCCATTTCTAAAAGGAAGGCGTCACAATCATGGGAAATCCAAAAACAACAGAACCATTATTTGTGAACTACCTGTGTATCTTAAGTTCGAAATATATAATGTGCACAATTTGTAATAAGTGCTGGAACGGCAAGCGAGGTATGGAATCAGGACGAAGACCAAACAGCAGCAGACTGAAAAACAATTTAGTAAAAAAAAAATATTGCAATTATTATTTTAAATGATGTATAAAGTCTATCTGTTTTTTGCCTCTCAGTAACAGATGCGGCCCAAGCATACATATTGCCATAAAAATCTTCTGCCTTCTTGTCGTGGGTCTAATAATTAAGACTATTGCTTTTGACAGGCTGAAAACTGGTATCGCAAGGCAATAGAGAGCTGCTCTGCAAGTAATCAACTTCTTGCTGCAGGTGAGTAAATAAAGTATTTAACTTTTGCACAAAATATAGGTTACAATTTAGTAACACTAGCAGGGGCAAACAAACAAAAGATTCTGCCTCCAATACTATCAAGAATTTGAAATGTCCCTGCCAAAAAAACAAACAAACAAAAAAAAAAAAAGCATGGTCCATACATAACAGTATATATGAAATAATTGAGGATGGCTTTTTGGAAGGTATTAATCATTGATGCGATGTCTACAAAACACTTACTGTGATAGATATTGTTTAGGTATGGAGTTGGTTGTCATAAACAAACAAATGGCATTTTTGTGCTCCTTGTGCTTCAAAAATACCCACTCTTGACACATTCTTATTTTTTAACCAAACGACAACAAAGTAGCGACATGTTCAATTACACATTACTTTAACGTTCAAAAAGACAATGATTTTTCTGAAAATTTAAAAAACTAGACGTCAGTCATACTACAAAGTAACAGGACTTTTCTTTGTTTGCCCCTCCAGCTAGAAGAAAGTCCAAGGAAAATAAGGAACATGCAGAAATGCCAAAGGTTTGGCCAGTGCATGATGAAGTTTAGGTACTAGGGCTCAACTTAAAGAAAATATGTCCTGAGACTTAAAGGTTTCTTAAAATCTAGAAATCAATGGCTTGGTTTTAATTAAGAAATGGACAAAAAAACAAACAAAAAAAACACATACATCAAATGTCAATATCTGAATAACTGGAATTAAAACAAACCACAAAGAGATACAGTCTGACTGAAAACATTGTTAATTAGAGATTGGACAAATAAGAAACTGCCATATAAAAAGGGTGTGGTATATGTTTTTTATGCTGTGTTTTTACTAAATGTTAATTTATTGATTGATTGATTTATTTGTATTAACAATTAACTCTTTGAGGGCTTTTGGTTATTTCCTTTGTGTTAAAAGTCTGCGTCCCTAGAATATGTAAAAAAAAAAGTTAAAAGACTGTTAAAATGATAAAAGTAAGAAATAGAAATTAAGCCACAAACGTTTATAAAGAGCTACATACATGTGTAATTCTGTATATTATCAGTACCACCTACAGAAAGACCCAGTGATTGGACTTCCTGTACAGCAACTGGTTGATGATCACAGTCCTCAAAGGGTGAATGTACTACTTCTAAATACAAAATAAATGTCATTTTAGTAATTGATTTTCTCCTTTAATAATAATAGAACAACAGCGGACTACTGCTGCCAATATTCTAAGACTTATTTATGGTAAGCACAAAAAAAGAGAGAATGCATGGTATAATTAACCCTTTGAGCACTGAATACTATTATTCTTCAGGCAGACAAACAAAAGAAAACCCTTCTTGAATTTAATAGTAGTGTCCTAAAGATAAACACTTTTTCCATTATGACAGCGAAATCACAAGTGGGCACTGTATAATTGTTTACCGTTTAAAGGAAATCTCTACAGTACCGAGTACTGAGCTGCTATTTCTTCATATTAGTATTTGCTGTGTTTCAGATCCCCTGACCAGTCACACAGAGATGGTGACAGAGATCGTTGTCCCCACTGTGTGCACTCTCTGCATACTGCTGAGCGCAATATTCCTCATGTTCCTTCTTCGAAGGCACAACTAGCAATGAACTTAGACAAGGGTATTTTCAGTAGAAATCAATAGAAGTTTAACTAAAAAGCTAATTTTATAAATCTGACAGCCCCCCTCCCACACACACAAAGGCACATTCTATTTTATCAGTTTTTAACACAAGTGCTGCTTGACATTACTTTTCGTGAACAATATCTTTAACATGTCCAGACGTATTATGTTAATATTTTTAATGATAAAATATTTTGCAAAACAAAGTCCATGTGCTCGTAAAATTTCTTCATGCTGCTGTCAGGTTTGGTGTTTAATGTGAAAAAAATAGGTAGGTTGCTTTGCACAGAAAAGAGATGCTGTGTTATCTGAAAGATGGAGATTATTTCAATCACCGGTTTCAAACTATTTCGTTTACCTGTGTAAGATTACAGAATAATTCCTTTGCAAAACAAGCCTCCAGGCTTATAATGAAATATACTTCTGATCTAGCCCTACATTTTATTACACTCAATTGAAATTGTGTTAAGACAATATTGGTATTGAAAAGTATATTATTTAAGGTTGTTGGTATTATTAAGTCATTACAAATTAAAAACATGGTTGAAAGATTTCTGACGTACCTGTGAAGTTATTTACATAAAATGGACTTGGCTACAACTAATGATTGTAGTGAAATATGCAGGTTCCTCGTCTTCCCCATTAACGGTTGTTGCAAAAGGGATATCTAGAACACAAAATATATCAATAATGAACATCTTCACACAAACCACCAATGTATACAAATTGCATAAGTTTAGATTAATTGGTTTGTCCACCCAATGCTGTATGCATTTTTTATAAAACAATTTTAAAGAATGTTTTCACCGACAAACAATTTAGAATTATTTTATTTGCCCCCTACACCAAAATCAATATTTTACTTTGTACAGTATAGTGGCACAGTTCAAACAGCAAGTTAGAGATGACTTCTTAACCCTATTCAGACCAAGAAACCTGCTGTTCACAAAACCACACAAATCACCTGGTGTATGGAAGACCACATGCTCCACTGGCGCCTTGCCACTGAGCTGCCACGTTGTTTTCACCTCCTTTTGCCCGTGTCCACTGGAAACCTCCACTCTCCACGTCTGAGGGTGCTCACTAATCCAGAACAAAGACAACGTTGAACAAATACAAACACTTCATCAATTCATTAATAACCATTGTATACATTATTTGAGAATTACAAAAGTCAAAAATACGATTTCTAATATTCCAAAGAACAGCTGGCTCTTTGAATGGATGCTAAATCATAAATGAAACCTTGCAAGCTAGACAAACCTACTGGCAAACCATACCAGTCTATGGACTGAGCAACAGAAAATGCTTGTAAATTTCATATGCTTGTAAATTTCTCAATCTCAACAGCTAATTGCAGTCCAAAGGCCATGTTTAATTTCAGTATGACAATTACTGCTGTCCTTACTTTTGATAGAAGCTGCTGATCACAGAGGGTCTGATTTGCAAGTGAAACACGTTTTCTTCACTGTAAGGGTGCTTTTTATAAAACTGCAAGCAAGACCTTGAAAAGAAAAGAAAGGGAGGCTGTGAACATGCAAACCATCTGTTACTGCTGTAGCTTATAGATAATGTAGACAAGAACAAAATATAGAACTAAATCAGATCTGCAACGAGAGCTGATGAACTGCAAACCAGTTCATTTTAAAATATGAAGAGCTATAAAATCAAGGATTTGTTAATGCTTTTATGTTTTTACTGTATATATTACTTTTTTTTTCTTCAAAAAGTGTTATCCTGATTTTAAATAATTTTATTATTAACAAAGGCAATACTATACCGTGTGAAGCAGTACAATGCATTATAGCTGGGCGCAGCAAGTTTCAAATCCTTACTGTGTTAGAGGGAAAAGGTGTTCATGAGCCAGGTTGAGGAAAGCATGGCAGTTCACCACAATCTCCAGCATGTGGTGCAGTTTCTTCAGCCGCTGGACCTGCTCCTGTACATCCACAGACGAGCTCAGAAAGTAATCCTAAAAGAGGAAGCAAGCAGGAATAGTCTCACATTCAGATTATCAAACAATACATGGAAAGTAACGCACTCCTGTAAATAATGTATCCAATTGCTGTATTCACACACTGGTTTAATGGAATAAATGCAATACATAATATTGACTGATACCATTTCCTATTACCAGGGAATAAAGCAAACTGAACTGCCAATACACTAAGAATTGTCTTACCAGGTAGTTTAGTGTTGTAAGTTCTTGACCTGCAACAGAAACAAATTTAAAAATCAATAATGGAACTGTATGAAGTATGACTGTTCCATGAAAATATAACATTTGTTACTTTGATAAGTCAATATTGGCAAGCAAAATACTTTCTGATGATGAAATTGCACTATTGGGAAAATGTGAGCAATGACCATACCGTCTTGGGATTGTTTTTATGCTGTAGTGGTTGCACTATAACAATAAAGCAACATAATGTTTCCTTTGCTTTCACAAACACAAATACCTATAGCACTATGTTACCTATGAAGTAGTTAATATAGTCCTTCCTCATTTTATCTAGCCCAACCTCCAACAGCATTCGGATGGGTGCAAGTCCAGTAAGAGAGAAATTGTCCATTTTGCCATGGTAGGATTGCTGGATCAGCTTGCTAAGAGAACTGCTGCTCCCTCTGTGGATCTGAGAGAGAGAAGCGCAGTTATCTGATACGACACTGTCAACATTGTGAAGCCAATGGTGACAAGATCAGAGAAAGAAACAACATCTTCTGATTTATTTTTGTTTTTCCGAACAAAAGGCAGAATTCAGATTTTATTCCACAACATAAACAACGAATGAAGGGTCTAAAGGGCGTCTAAATCCCTGGTACTGTAAGCCCACAATACATTTTAGAGATCACCGTTATCAATTAAGCAGGAAACTGGGAGGGTTAAAAAAACAAAAGAGTTTAATACATACCCATGGTTGAATGTCACCGAATTTCAAGGCCTGAATTACCAATGTAAGAGAATCCACTACATCTCGACAGGATGTCACACCTGTACATATAACAATAAATAACTTTTTAAAATGTAAGTTTTTTTTTTTTTTACTTTAAAACAGTACTCGTTTAAAAGTAAAAACCAAGCACACCAATGCGGAAGAACAAACTTTAAAATTACAAGGTCTGCTTGTTTCAGAAGGGTGGTAAAAACTGAAGACTGAAAAGGAGAAAAGGGTGTTGAAAAATCCAACATACTCCTCCTCATCCTAGACCACAGCTGCTCTGCAAAATCGAGATCTCCGCGGTCCGTGACAAATGCAGTCTGGATGGAACCATCAACTGAGGCAGCATCGCTTTTTATTTTCTAAGATAAAAAAAATAAAAAACACAAGCTAAAAACACACACTTGAATTGATCTAAAATGTTTTTACAAAAAAACTAACAAAAATTACCTCGGACTCCTTAGCAGGCTGTTTCTGGTAAACATCAAATTTGTTCTTTAAATCTACAGAAGTAAACAACATATTATTGCTATGGACAAGAAACAGAAGTTTATTTTATATTATTATTTTTAATACTGAACATCCAACCAAATCTGCATTAGATCCAGGGCTCCCAGGAGGCACATCCGGTAAAGGCACATCGCGTGGAGTGCAGGATGCGCCCTATAGCCTGGAAATCGCTGGTTCGGGTCCAGGCTATTCCACTACCGGCTGTGGATGGGTGTTCCCAGGAGGTGCCGCCCGGGGTTGGGAGGGCTTAGGTCGGCCAGGGTGTCCTCAGCTCACCATGCACCAACTACCCCTGTAGACTGGCTGGGCACCTGTGGGCCTGCCTGTAAGCGCTCCAGAGCTGCGTGGTCCTCCGACACTGTAGCTCTGAGGTAGCTTCATAGCTGTCCTGCAGAGTGAAAAGAAGCTGACGGCTGACAACACACGTTTCGAAGGACGCGTGTGTTTGTCTTTGTCTCTCCCGAGTCAATGTGGGGGTTGCAGCGGTGAGCCAGGCTTAAAATTGAGCATTTCAAATTTGGGGAAAATGAGGTAAAAAAATAATTGGCAATCCCAAATTAAAAAAAAAAAATAAAATAAAAAAAAAAATCTGCATTTGATCCAATAAATATTATCATACAGCAGGTCAGACATAAGTTTGAACTGCTTTCAGTTTTGGTGAATCACGTCTAAACAGCATTAAAAACATTGTATTTACCTTCTATCAATGCTTGTACAAGTTCAACAGCAGTTTTGGTTTCCAAAGGCTCTGGCCAGTCAGTCTCCCCTGTTTTCAAACCTTCAGCCAAAACCTGAAAACACAAAATATCAAATTAGCTGCATACAATGTAAAATACTGAATTAATTTTAAAGCAAAGTGCAAAGGCAAGTTTGCAAATGATTTAACAAAAAATGGTAATAAATTATTCAAAACAACAATGTATCGGAGCCTTGATGAAATTAAATTGTTTCTTGCTTGTTTTTATATCATCAAAATTGCAACTGAGCAATAAAAAAAAGGAAAAATTCAGAGAAAAAACTACAATGGTCTGTGGCCAGTTGCATAAAACATTGAAGGATATATAGCCCTTATCTAAGATATTGACTTAGTGGTTAACTAGCTTGCTGCTACACCATTAAACTTAAGAAAAACTTAAGGGGAAACTAAGGTGAAAATGAACTGGCTATTGGTCTTAACAGTCATAAATACTGTACATACTTTGCAGGTTATACTCTACTTACAATGAGAAACTCCAGCTCTTTGTATAATTGGTACACTGGACTCTTTTGGTCTCCAGATCCCACTTTGATGTTCTTTAAGTAGAAAATAAAGCCAGATTGGATTAAATACACTGTAGCACTTTTGTGCAGTTACTTACAGACACCCCAATGCAGGGTCTATTTTAATAATCTAAACAGTATTGAATGTTAAATCTGCAGCTGAAACTTTAATTCTAATTCACAACATTCATTTTGTTTACAAATTAAACGTGCTTGACATATTTCCAGATTTACTATACACTACATTTCTCTTCTGACAAATACATAGTAATGCATGCATATATGCAGCTTCATATTATTCATTTGGGAAATGCTATCTGTTCTACTTATGCGCACCGAGAGCTCTCCCACATACTGCACAGTATTGCATACACTAACCCCAACAGAAACTATTTATTTTTTCTTACCAATGTAGCAGCTGATGTTAGTGGTGGAGTCTGTAGAATGTTCTCCACATTGTTCCAGGTGAAGTCCACTACAATATTGCTCTGTGATTCAATAATACTGCTCTCCACTACTGTTGAACCAAAAAGATCATACTGAGCGTATCCCTTTGTTGTCACCTGGAAATACACACAGAAAATGACATGCAGTGATTGTAACTGCATTTCTACTAACTTTAATGTCCTGTTACAATTAGAAGCATACAGAAAGCACTCTTGAGCACCACCATTTCAATTGACCTTCTATTCAATTAATTGCATTGGTAGAAAATAATGCACAAATGTTATTTTTCTCTACTACTTACAGTAGAAGAGTGGTGTCTCCCTTTGTGAGCTTTTTTCAGCTCATCTAGGTTAATAAATGAAGATTTCCCAATAACTGGACCTAAAATGAGTGAATACATGAAAGAATATGTAAATGAATAGATAGATTAGCAAGAAGAAAAACAAAACATGCAAGACATGTCATTCTGGACCATTGAAATGAAAACAAACTCAATAAATGTCTTATTTAGCAAAGCATAACTGTAAAACGTAATACTAATCAGACAATCTGAAGAAGTTTTTTTTTTGTTTAATCTCACTGGACCTCCATTCCCAATACTGTACAACACACCGTCACCATTTACTTAAAGTTCATCTTTGGTCTTGTTTTAACAATCCCTATAATGTATGCTCCATCTTACCTTTACATGTCACTGAATGGAAATTGATGCCAGTGACTTTGCCGTCAGTCCTGATGGTTTCAGCCCCAAGCCAGCAGGTGCCTTCTGGATCGGAGCTGTCACATCGCACCCACACAGGAGGGAGCACCACTGCAGGGTTGCTGGCATTCACTAACTGGGGCATGTTAGGGTTATTGGCCATGGTATACCAAGAAATCAACTGCCTAAGAAAAAAACACAATGAAGGGCTTAGTTCAACACCAAGGTTACAAAAAAATAAAACAAAACATAACAAGACATAATGAAAGCATGTTTTCCAAGGTAGGGTGCTGCAGATTTATTAGGATTAACACATTTTACTGAATGTCTGCAACACAACAGATAATTGGGTTTTTAATTGGGAAACGAAATAGAGTATATTTAATAATAGATACTAAAACAAATGTTGAGTTGCGTGTAAAACTAATGGCACTGTATGGGTACCTTGCTTTCATAACAGCCAGTGGCATTGGACCTAGAGCTTCTTTAAAGTGAAGCTTTGAATCTGAAGGAAAGGAATCCTCAGTCGTCTCTTCTTCATTCTCAAGCTTTGGGATCTGAAAGAAATTGCAGATTCTGTTGGAAATTGTGACTTTCTGAAGGAATTATTATATGCACAGAGTGAGTCCCATGCATTCTTTTTTTTTTATTTTATTTTTTTAGCGGTTTAAAACTTTAGCAACCTAAGAACCCAAAGATAAAACAACAGATAGAGTGATTAACAACAAATCTATTAAGTCTGATATTGTCATATTAAATGACAAGTGTCAATAAGGAACAAAACAACATATTTCATTAAAAGTTACTACAGCAGCACAAAAGCATATCAGGTGAAATGTGCTGCAATACTCACAGCTTTTTCTATGATAAATACAGACTTGCTTCCATTCCAGATACAGCGCAAGGGGTTTTTGCCTTCATCGTTTACCAGCTGTACCTGGATATCACTCTGGAGAAACAAACTCGAGTTAGTCCCAGGTTTAATTCCATGCAGCCCACTTCTGTACAGTCCCTAAGGGCGGAATTCTTATACATTACTGTAAACACAACTGTGTAATTCTTAGCTTAATTTGATTGATGAATTTCTTTATCACGTCCAAATAACAACTTACCTCATAAACCAGTGGCTGTTTCAATTCTCCTTTTTGTCCATCTTGGTAATATGCACTGTAAGTTGAAAACAGGCATAATGCATTATATTATAATAATAATAATAATAATAATAATAATAATAATAATAATAATAATAATACGACTATTTAATGTTTGTTTGATGCAAGGAGTACGATTACATGCATAAACAGGGTGCAGTGCTCCATATAATTAAAAAAACAAAAAAAAAAACACTTCTTCCATTTATGCTATGGGAGTGTGTCTTGTTAAATTTTTATAATTCTGCAAAATATCATAAACCGAGGAATCTGGCTAACACAAAGCTGTAAGGCGTCTATACCCCCCTCCTGCTGCAGGTAGAAGCGGGTGGACGGCTATATTATAGTTCAGTGACACGGTTTCAATCTGAAGGTGACTAGCTAACATCACTGGTAATATAAACAAACATTTCTGACGAAGCCGAGTGCACAAGCAGTATAAACCGTGAAATAATAACACCACCAAAAAACAAAAGTCAATGACCCATCAATTTCAAGTATGAAAGTTAAGCAGTAATGCCCATATAAATTAATCTCCCAACCACCAAAATCCTATAAGCGATACACTACAAAAAAAAAAATTGTTTGTGTCTTTTACTCACATGAGAAACTTCTGAAACTCGGCAGCAGCAGCTGTAATCCCGTTTCTCTTCATTCTAGGTCTTAACCGATTTTAAACATAAAGATAATAAGTTGTGTGTACGTTTACAGGAAATAAAATAAATAAAATAAAATAAACTACTAAAACAGTCCAATATACTCATGTACAAAACTGGCCAGACACCGCCTCCCGTGTCAAAACAAATAGCGCGGGCATGCACCTACGTCAATCCCGTCTCTCAGCAAAAACACTGTAATAAAAATATTATAATTTTATAATAATACAACATTGGTAGTTAATCGACTATAAAGTCGTTTTAAATTTGTAATTTAAAAAATATATATACCTATTCTGATTATTTATTTATGTATGTATACTTTTTTACAAAGTAGTCCGGCCTTTCTTGTTACAGCATACGCCGACACGGTGCCATTTGTAAGAAAGTAGTTCCCCATTTACTTTAAAATATTTTAAAAAGAAAAATAGCTAAATAACATTTTTAAAACATGTTGTGTTATTTTTTTTAGGTTTTATTAATTTTAGGAATAGATATTATATGTTTTCTGCGGTAATTTGTGCAAGTCTGGTAATGTCGGAAGTCCAGTAGTGTCGGATGTATATATCTACCGGTGCGAGTTATCTCCTTCCTTTTCTTCCGTGGCCGCCATCGATAGAGGAGCTTGGAAAGCGGCGAGCCGAGAAAGTCCTGAGCGAAAATGGTTAGAAATGTTTTAATACGTCCTAAAACACTACCAAAAGTGGAATATTTACAGTGGATGGGATCGGGAGTTTTAGTTTTGGAGTGTATCTTAAAATTAAAACCTCGTGTTTACTTGTTTTCTGTGAATGGTGCATAGGAGCCATTTTAGAGTAGGAACGTGTGGGGGATGGGAAAGACACGTTGTGTGACACTGAAGTTAGAGAATCCGATTGAAAACCTTTAGATATTCACAGCGAATGCAGTTTCCAGAGCCTTACAAATATGTGCAAACTCTTAAGTTGATTTATATAAAGGCTGATGACTTACTGCAAGGTATTGCGTCTCGGGAGACTTTGTTTTCAGTTTCCTTAAATTGAATCTTTACAGAGGACCTGTGTACTGTGCATTGTTAGAAAAAAAAAAACAAAACAAAACAAAAAAACACTGAAGTCACAGTACCACTACTACTGGATAGCTAAGATCGCATGGCAGTTTTGTAAAACATTAACTATGATATATATATATTTATATATATATATATATATATATATATAAACGAGCAGAATGTTCAGAAATTGTTGTACTGCCAGCTTTTTACGTTTAAGACGTTTATTAGTTAGAATTTTGACAGCATTTATTAAATTACGGATTGTCCCAGTTTTTGTTCAAAAGTAGAGGGAGGGTTCAAGGCCTACCGGTATAGTGTTCAGTACTGTATGGTGAAGGCTTGCATTGTAGGTTTGGTCATCACTGACAGGTTTTAGCTATTATACTAATGGCAACATTGACAAAACAGGCACATCTGTGCAGAGAAAGCCATTTTTATTATGGCTTCAATTAGAATTTCTATGTGGGACTTGAGTGCACTAAGGTGTGGTGACATGAATCTGCTCAAAGTTGCTGTGATGTTACATTCGCATCCAGTGTATTTCTAGATGCACATTTTGGGTAATCGGACAAAACATGATTTTTAGGGCTAGCTTTTTGGCTGTCCTATGTACATTGCAATTTAAACGATGGCTAGTACTTGGACTCTAAGCTGGTTAGATGACAGAAGGGTGTCTAGTAATACACATTAAATTGATTGATCGACTTCAATATCTGTACATACTTGCAATGATGGTGTAATTTGCGTCTTACCATGTGCTCAGTGACAGTTGCCTGCTGTCCTTATGCTGGCACATAGGCTTGACGATCACTAAGATCTGAGCAAGTTCCTGCTTGTTGGTACTGAGAACCAAAACTAAATTCGAGTCCCATGGTGGTAAATGCAACTTGGCATAATGTCGCTCTCAAGGTTTTGCAAACTTTGAACTTAATTTACAAGTAAAAACTAAATATTTAGCTTATAAAATGTACATCTTCTCTCTACAGTAAGTTTACAGTACTAAACTCCCAATTTTGTTTCCCCTGGCTTTGCAGGCTTGTGCCCGACCTTTGATATCTGTCTACTCCGAAAAAGGAGAGACTTCAGGCAAAAATGTTGTTATGCCTGCTGTCTTCAAGGCTCCCATCCGCCCGGATATTGTGAACTTTGTTCACACCAACATGCGCAAGAACGCCAGGCAGCCATATGCTGTCAGTGAGCTTGCTGGTGAGTAATTTTAGAATAATGTTTTTTCTTAACGGCAGATAGATTAGCATTGTCATGCTGTTCTCTTTAATGGGGAGCATTTATTTTCACTCCATAACTTGGGGAATTCAATCTCTACAGATAAATGGGTGGGGGGTGTTTGCACGAAAAAACATTAGTGTCATTTATTTTGTTCAAGCTTTCATGATGAGTCTCCACTTCATGGTCCGTGTTTCTGATACTCATGATAACTGTGGAAGTTCTGACCTTACACAAGTTGCTTAGTATTTGCTTGGAAAGTGTACAAGAACATTATCTTAAGAGAAACTGTGTGTTTTATGTTTCAGGGCACCAGACCAGTGCAGAGTCCTGGGGTACTGGCAGAGCTGTGGCTCGTATTCCCCGTGTGCGTGGTGGTGGTACTCACCGCTCCGGCCAGGGTGCTTTCGGCAATGTATCCTTTATTCCACTTGAACCAGTGCTTTTCATCATTGCTGTATACATCTGACACTACTGGACTTTAAGACAAACTCTTACCACATGAAAGCAGAAAACAAAATGTGATCCCTAAAATTAAAATTGGAATAGGTACTGAGTATTACCAGAAGAACTTTGTTTTTGCTTTTATAGTGGAAATTAATGGATAAAGTGATCATTTCATTCTGCAGTTTGGTTCTGTTGCAGTGAAAACCCTTTGTGATTGCTTGCCATGATGCTGTAATTTGCGTCTTACCCTGTGTCTAGCGACAGGTGCCTCTGTCGGTATGCTTGCACAGAAGGTTGACGATAAGCTTGAAACTGAGCATAAAGCAAACATTTCTGTGCATGAGCCCTCACTGTAAATTAGATAAGCCTTCACTTGCCGTGTAGATGTGTCGCGGTGGTCGCATGTTTGCACCCACCAAGACCTGGCGCCGCTGGCATCGCAGAGTGAATGTGACCCAGAAGCGCTATGCCATCTGCTCTGCCCTGGCAGCCTCAGCACTGCCAGCCCTGGTCATGTCTAAAGGTGAGTTAACAATTTTAAACATTAAAATTGGAGTGAAGGGGCCCTCTGACTTTGGCTCATATCAGTTGATTCTACACAAGTTAAATGCATCTGGTCAGTTTTTGTGAGTAATTGGTATGCATTTTGTGTAGCAGGGCTCATTCTTGCTATGATGGTGTAATTTGCGTCTGACCTTGTGGACAGTGACAGTTGCCTGCTGTCAATATGCTGGCACAGGCGGGTGACGATTATTCTTTATCTGAGCAAGATCAAACTGCAATTGCAATATTAATGTTGGCAAATTTGCCTTACTAGCCTATTGTGGATGGGACAGATACAGAGTCTTTGGTTCTGGGTAACATTTTGAAGCAGGATTTAGATTTCCATCCTGGCCAGTGTGTTTTTTTTTTTTTTTTTGTAAAGGTATCTTTGCGTTTAGGTCACCGTATTGAGGAGATCCCAGAGGTTCCTCTTGTGGTTGATGATAAAGTTGAAGGATACAAGAAGACCAAGGAGGCTGTGCTGCTGCTGAAGAAACTGAAGGCATGGAATGACATCAAGAAGGTACTTAACTCAGAGACTTTACCAGTAATTCATGTTTATTGTAAACCTGCCATGTACCAAATGGCTTTGAATGGACATGATCTTCCGCTTCACTGGTTTGTTTCAGATGTACTGTGGTTGCTTGAAGGGATGCACAGGGATATAGTGAGGGTGGCTAATTTACCAGTCCTTTATCTGTTAATGAAGACACCTAATTATGTGTCGGTTGCTGTGGTTAGGGATGTATGTCCCTGATCCTGATTTATTTACGTTTCTGTTGATGGAAATGTAACTTCATTGCTCTTCAGGTGTACGCCTCTCAGCGCATGCGTGCCGGTAAGGGTAAAATGAGAAACCGTCGCCGTATTCAGCGCAAAGGACCCTGCATCATCTTCAACGAGGATAACGGTATTACAAAGGCTTTCAGGAATATCCCAGGTACAATTTCTTCATGAGATAAAACCCCCCGTAACCCTCAAGTTTAAATATAGACTCAATAAGAATAGTGTTTTCCTTGAAGATAATTAGAAAGGTTTTTAAAACATGATGATTGTCCACTTCATGGTCCGTGTTTCTGAATCACAGTGATTTTAGTGGAAGTTCTGACTCTTGTACTACTAGCATTGCAACAGATGAGAATAAGAAACGATTTCTTTCATTAACTTTTTTTAACAATCTTTTTTTAAGGCATCACCCTACAGAACGTGAATAAGCTGAACCTGTTGAGGTTGGCTCCTGGTGGCCACATGGGCCGTTTCTGCATCTGGACTGAGAGTGCTTTCCGCAAGCTGGATGACTTGTACGGCACATGGCGCAAGCCTTCTACCCTGAAGGTGGACTACAAGTAAGTCCCAAGAGTGAAGAGCAAGCTTGTGTTAATGATCTACTAAGATTTCCTGCCAGTGTTACTAACCTATGGCAAGTCTCTGCACTAGTAAGTACCAATAAAAAGCTCTAATGATGAGACTCCACTTCAAGGTCCGTGTTTCTGAAACTCATGATATTGATGGAAGTTCTGAAGCCCAATGGCACATGTTCTGCAGAGTAAATGTGTTGTAATGCTTTTTAAAACTCTCCATGCATTGCTGATATATCTGCTGTTATCTTTAACTTGTGTTAGCCTGCCAATGCATAAGATGACCAACACAGACCTGAGCAGAATCTTGAAGAGCCAGGAAATTCAGAAGGCCCTGCGTGCACCAAAGTAAGTAGTCTCTTTTTTAAATTGTTTAATTCAAGCTGGAGCTGTGATGAGATTCCACTTCATGGTCCGTGTTTCTGAAACTTATGATTTTAGTGGAAGTTCTGAGCTGTTTCTGTTTAAAGTGTTTACCCACTTTAATTATCGAATAGTTACACCAGGTCAAGCAAGCATTCTTTGAGAATACCAGATAAAACTAGTCAGGTACTTGTTGCTTGATATACCTTATAAAAGCAGGCTAGGGTGGGTAGATTGGGTATAAACAGCAGTGCAATAGTTACTCACAAGAATGAAACTTGTATATAAGCTTCATCTGTAAAGAGTAAATGCTTAATGTAAGCATAGTAGGCCATTGGAAGAGGGTAAGTATTCAAAATCACTCCATAATTGTATTCACCAATGCAATCTTGATATCTGCAATAGCTGACTAACACTTAACTCCAATCTTTGTCTTTACAGCAAAAAGATTCACCGCAGAGTGCTTAAGAAGAACCCACTTAAGAACCTGAGGGTCATGATGAAACTCAATCCATACTCCAAGACAGCAAGACGCAGAGCAATCCTGTGTCACGATCCTGCTGTAAGTGACGCACACCTTGATGTGCAACCTCACCCATTTAGTGCATAAGAGGGGTTTATAATTTGGGGACATGTTTTATATCTGATGTAGTTTTGTACAATGAGCAGTTGCATTGAGGAATAATGAGGAACTGGAAGGCAGATAATGCAAACTCCTGTATTACTGGGTTAAGGGAGTGTAAAAATGAAAGCTCTAATGATGAGTCTCCACTTCATGGTCCGTGTTTCTGACACTCATGATAACAGTGGAAGTTCTGAAGCTTTATAGAAGACTCCTCAGCACTGTAGCTGTTCTGTTTCTACAGTAAGTCTGTTTCTGTAAGATGATGTGCTTCAGTGTATTAACATCCAGATTTTCTTTGCAGCGCAAAGCCCAGAAAGGGAAGCCAAAGAAGAAAGCAGCGAAGGCAGCTGGTAAGCCAGCAGAAAAACCAGCAGCAACACCAGCTGCAAAAAAATAATTCATGTGCAGGATTTAAAAAAAAAAAAAAAAAAAAAAAAAAAGTTTGACTTCAAATAAAGTCCAATTTTAAAAAGTACACTGGTGTTCATGTAAATGACTTGCTTGTTCATTTGTAAATAAAATCCATAAAGGTATTGTTGAAGGTCTGGGTTAGGCGTTGGTCCTTGTATGGGGCCTGTCTTGTGCCCTCCAGTAACTAGGGTTGAAATGCAAACACAATTTCAAACAAAAAGAAATGAAATTTTATTTGTGTAACATGTTAAAATATTTGCATGACTTTTAAAACACCAAACTTACTCAGCATTTGACACTATACATAATATATTCTGCTTTGGCTTGATTTCAAAGGAAGGTTTTCTGGTCTTGTATGTAACCTCATTCCTGTAGAAACCTTGCTAAATGCTTCACTCTTTAGTTAGTGTTTTATTAATGTTATGCTTGGAGTTAAGAGGAAAGGTGGCTTGTACAGCAAAGGGATGCCTAATTTGCACTAATGTGGATTTAGAAATTACCTAATCAGTAAGTCCCTTCTCCCATCCCCAGGATAACTTTCCTTCAAAAAAATTTCAAATACATAACTGTAAAAAGCATTAGAAATGTAGCATTGGTAGACCAGTTCAAAGCACATGAGCTGCAGTGGTATGGAGAGTGGTCTGTTCGTGCCCTCATACCCCAGCATTGTGAGGGGGGGTGCCTGGCTGGTTCAGGCCAATAGTTGTACAGAGCCATCCTGCAAAATCTACCTCTTCAGCTTCTGCTCTCTTAATGAATGAATGGGCCTGTGAATAAAAGATGCAGCAATCAGCGCTTAACATTTATTTACTTGGGAAAACAAATTCCCTTTTGCAGTACTGAAAACCTGATTGCCATTCACAATCGCATGGCGTCAACAGGCTTGCATTATTTAGGTAGCGTGGATGTGGTATAGTTTTCTATGAAACTTACTGGTTACAAAAACAGGAGAGAAGTTAAAGATAAAAAATTGCCATTCAGATCGCTGCCTTTTAAAGAAACACAAATGTTTCTTTATAACCAAAGACATTACAAATAGTATAAGCATTTATCAAGATTACACTTACCACTAATTGTTTTAAGTCTGCGCGCTCTGCTGGATTCTTTATTAAGCTAAAATAAACAATGAATCGTTAGTTTAAAATGATGCCTTTAAAATCATGAACGATGCCAGAATACAGTGTCTTCAAAAGAGTAATTACTTTTCCAATATTATACTGTATTTTTTTCCGTATACATAAAATCTATGGTGTGTATGTGAATGTTCTACCTACCATTTGTTAACAAAATCTTGAAATTCTTCATTGAAGATACTTGGCAGCTTTGGAGGTGGCTAAAAAGAAAGAAACAATTTGCCTGTTTATCAGGAGAGTTTGCGTACAGGGCCTATATAAAAGTATTTCAGCTTCTGAATCAGCACGTTGATCTAAAGAAGCATTTTAGAATACATGAAGTTGAGACACTGCTGTATATATTACATTTCTGCAAAATACACGGTATGCAGCTGTATTCCATTTCTGGCGTATTGCTGTAACGTAGAAAACATTTCACTATCCCCTGGCCATTCCCATTATACACATGATTATAAACTGTCCTATCAGAGGCTTTTCCTGTTCCATTGTGCCCCCAGGGATGCTTTTTGTTTTAGATCACAAAAGTTGGGAACATGAACAGCTATCAGAAGCGACTGACCTCGTTAACAATGTAATCCAGCAATTCAAATATAGCCATTGGTGGTCTGCTATCTGGGCCATGAGCTGAAATGAAGAAAAAAATAATGAGATCGCCAACTACAGATTGTCATCAAGCTTGCTTATTTTGAGTATTTAAGATTCAGCAAAACCGTTTTATCAGAAAAAGAAAGTTGAACTTTATCCCAGATGGCCAGCAGGTGTCACTGTATTCTTTCTAGATGCTGACTAAAGTAGGTGATGTTGATATGATTCTGTATTAGTCCAAGCCATGTTTTCACAAAATATGAACTACTGGGCCCTGAGTCACAAAACTTTACCTAGCAAGTCCATTCAATTAAAGAATCAGAAGTCTGTTTCGATGGATTAAAAAACATATCATGTACAGAACTGTTAAAGAAACCCTCACTTATTTGAATCAATAAAAAAAAAAAACATAGCTAGTTAAAGTTCTGTGAATAGGGTTCATTATCTATTGCAGGAGTGGCCAACCCTGGTCCTGGATAGCCACAGTCCAGCAGGTTTTCTGGGTATCTTTAATCATCAATGGCTAAATACCTGGAAACGGTGTAGTGTTGACCAATTAAGAAAATAACTGGTTTAAATTAAGTAACTGGAATGAAAACCAGAAGACCCAGCCGCTCTCCAGAACCTGGGTTGTCCATCCCTGCTCTATTGTAAGTCACAGCTATCTGACTCACAGCTCGCTGCGCGGCCTGGCGGTTTGGGGGAAGTCTCGTTGGTAGACTGGTCGCCCTCTACTGGGCAGCCAAAGATCTGCTCCATCTCGCTGCTGTCAGGAGGGGGGATGGGGTAGCGTCCGATTGCCATTTCCACTAGAGACAAACCCATGCTCCAGACATCAGACTGCACAGAGTAGTGTGTGCCCTGCAGACGCTCAGGCTGAAACACAGGAGGGGTGCAATTAATACATAGAAAAGGCAGCCTAGCTCAGAGAAAGTCCAGCCACTCGACTCACAGACATGTAGGACCGGGTGCCCACGAAGGAGTTGGCCATGGAGTCGATGAGCTGGCCGCTCACCCCGAAGTCGCACAGCTTGATCTCCCCGCGCGAGTTCACCAGGATGTTGGAGGGCTTCACGTCTGGAATGACAAGGGGATTACTGCAGGAATGCAGTGCATTGCTTGCAGTCTGCAGCGTGTCCCTGGGACCCGGACGCAGCCTTCAGTTGGTCAGGTATCAGTTCCGATATTTCATTTCCTCCAGTTGTTCCTCAATGCCCTAATGCTGGAGGTCAGCCAATGAGTGGTCTTAACAGGCAACACATTGACGTGACTCTCCACACACACACAAACAAACACTAATGTACTGACTGGAGCAGACAGCGTGACTGTTTCAGTTCTTCAATCCCTGCACTGTGATAAGTGAACTACACTAACATGAAACAATACAGTGTAGTATTCAAGAGCATGTTTATGTTCCCATAGTTACAAAGATATTATGCATACTAGAATACTGTTTGCCAGTTCAATAGAATCCTACAGCGCTCTTATCATTGGGTTGGTCACTGACCACTGCACATTTGGTAGCAACAAGTACAATTCAGCCTGGAATATGCAGGACAGTGCTCTGCCATATTGTTCACAGGCAGAAAGCACGCTTGTTGACAGTGCAGCGGTCACTGTTGGTTACTAGACGACCGGTAGCAATGCCTGTGCTTGATGGCTTTTCCAGGGTTTGTAGCGAGAGTTCTCATCTACTGTGTTTGAATTGTGAAGAGTTTTCCTCCTGATTGAATGCCTGCATGGAGTCATTACTAATGCACAAAGGCTCAGTGCACAGATGAATGCTAGTCCCAGGGAGTCATGGCAGCAGTAGTGTATTAGAGGGAGGTGCTGTGCTGTGGATCTGCTCATGTATTAAGTGTTTACAATTAGGAAATGTAGAACAAGCCGGGTGAAAACAACAGTTGTGGATGCATTAGATTACCTATAAGCAAGCCATGCAAAATGACAACTTTAATTTAACCTAGTGTGGTACCACAATAAAACAGAAATAGAAATGAGGTTTCAGAGCTGCACAGGTTTGTGAGGCATGCACAGAGAATGGAAGGCTGTGCTTACTTCAGAACTGCACAGGTTTGAGGCGTGCACAGAGAATGGAAGGCTGTGCTTATTTCAGAAATGCACAGGTTTGTGAGGCGTGCACAGCAGAAGTGCAAGGCAGGTAAGATTAACTGAATTATTTCATTTGCAGTAATAAAAGGAAGGTGAAACGGGTTCGATCTCACTATCTCTGGAATATTGCTTCACTGCTCAAACATCGACCGCTCATCTGTATTTCTTTCCAGGTTTTCTGTGTGAAATAAACCTAGCCTATTCCTTTTACCTTTTAAAAATTGAACTGCATTGCATTTCATTAAACAAGGTGAAAATGTCTACAATGGGGGCTGCAGCAAGGTGGCAGTGCTGCCACACCGTACTCTCACAAAGTGTCCTTTTCAAGCAGGGCTTGTTAAACTGACTGCAGGATTCCACACGTGAAAGAAGATACAGGAAATCGGAAGAGAGCAGTAGAGAGGAAGGAACAGAATAAAGCGCTCCCATAAATAAACCCCAAGGCCGTGATAAAGACTGGCTGTAGCTCTCCCAGCCGAGCGGATAGGAGGACATGCCCAGCTGTGTGTCTCATGTGAACCTGATGATGGGAGGCAGTGCCAGCACTGAAATTAAAAACAGATGAACATATTAGCCCACTGTGCTACTCGCCTGGCTGATCATGGGATATGCAAAGAAGGGTTATTATTAATAAAATAACATTTGATATTCATGAGAAACTAGACTTCAAGACAGCTGTTAAACAAGCCAGGAGCAGTCTAGACCAGCACCATGGCCCATTCATAAAAAACATCCACTATAAAACTCACGAGTAAAGCTTTGTGAACAGGGCACTTTCTGCCCGCACTGCTAGTACTGATTTTTGATATTTGTATTTGGACAGTACAGTACTGTAGTAGTGTTTGTATCTGGGTCTGTCACCTGTGTAACACAATTGCTTTGCACCTTCAAGACTCCCATGAGTGTACAGCACTGTGCTTGCTGGTGTTTAGCGTACAGGACTGGGATCTGGGGGGGTGCTGGGTTTCAACTAGTGGCCAAGTTTAACTTATTGCGCTTGCGTCCTTCAGATATTTCATTTACATCTTTCTCCCAGTGTCCTGCCAGCAAGGAAGATTGCCTCTCCAAGCCAGCCAGGTGCTAAATCAGCACTCTGCATTTCTCAGGCGGTACAGCGATGCTGTCTGTGTACTCATCTGCATTAACCTTTAACAGTGATCCACTCTTACACTGCTTCCAGCACTGCAAGAGGTTTCGATACTCCCGAGTGAGCTAACCAGCTTCCCCACTAGGTTTTAGAACTCAGAACAAGCGATGATGTCAATCAACCTTTTTATATAAAAGTGACTTTTGTATTTAAAGGTTTAAGCAGCCTACCCAAGGGCAAAATAAACTGATCTGAGAATAGTTGCTGATAGGGAAGTCAACTCAGCAATAGAATCTGATTGATTTCAGTTGTGGTGTCTATTTTGTATGAAACTGATGAAATTGTAGCAAATCCACTGATAATCCAGAGCTCTGTGAATCAATCTACTGATGATATAGAAGATGAACAGGCTCTGTTATATTACTGTGTGGTTATGGTTTATCTAGTTTGCTTCAAACATTAACTGAAGAACAAAAATACAATATTCTGGTAACAGAACGCCACACAACACAATACTCCAATATTTATTCCCAGGACCTGAAAAGGAAAACTACTTCATTGTTACTACATGTTCTTCCATTGAGTGTCTGTATAGAGCAATAAGAACGGATACGATGGTGCAATGTTTGACTAAATAACAATCTTGTGGCACGCATCTGGTGGCGAGGGCTGCCAGCTGGGGTGTTACTGCACCCCAGAGGAACAGAAGAGGGTTAAAAATATGCCTTAAATGCAGAATGCTGAATTATGGAAGGGAACTGGAATGCACATGCTGTGATAAGCAAGGCTGAGTCATTTAATCAAAGAGAAGTGAAATGGGAAGCTGTCCATCAGTCACTGTGTGATTTATACTGGCCAGCACTGTGATTAACCATGCTAAAGTGCTTCTCTTCATTGCTTTACTGCGCATCTCCATCACCCTCACCAGCGAGGACATTGTGGGGGCAGTGCATCCAGGACATTTAACCAATACATGATTCTGAAATAACCTGCAATACAATAATGGGTTCCCGAACCCTCTTCTATGATCCACCCAAATATCAGACAAAATATTCTGAAAACAAACAACTTCATTCAGTAGAATCTCAGTTACGAACACCAAACATACAAACTGATCGCTCAACCGAACACCCAATTTCAGCTAGAAGTATGCAATCACTCAACCATGCCACAGTGCAAACAGAATCGAGTTTAAAAAAAACAAACGTGCCACACTTTCAACTGGAAAGAAAAACGTGAAAGTATCTTTAAAAACTTGACAGCGGTATCATCCTTAGCTATGGGAATAGGAGATCTGGAAATGGTCAGCGATATTAAAAGGGCCACAGCAATATGAGCATTGCACGACTGTGCTGTAACCTTGTATTACCAGCCACATTGAGGGTGTGCACATTTATTAAAACCACTGAAAGCTCATTTTCAGTTATAGAACTTTCACTTACATACAGCCTCCATTCCCAAGGCGCTCTGAACTCTGAGGATATACTGTATTGGATCAACAGAAGCCAGAACCACTCAACATCACTGAAACATAAAAAGACAAGGGCAGGGTGATCCAGTACAGAACACTGCCAGTATGGAGCGGCCAGCCCCACGTTGTACCTCACCTCTGTGCATTATCTTGTGCTTCTCCCTCAAGTACGCCAGTCCTTTTATTACCTGAGTGGCAGAAGACAAGACAGCAAATCAACAAGCAACATCCTCAAAACGGATTGACTAACAAGCTTAAGTGTGCAGATTCCTTGCAGCAAGGTTAAACACACCAGGTCCTACATACCAGTTTCAGAGAAGAAAAGCGTCAGGTACTCACTGCTATGCTGACGTTTCCCAAAATCCGCTCCGGGATTCTCCCTGCTTTTTTTAACACCTGATCCAAGGAACCTCCATCCTGAGAAACGGAATAAAACCATGAAAGCGCTTTTTTATTCTCTCACCTGTTCATTTACAAAAGCAGAGCTCATCTTGGCGGAGCTGTAACCCCGTTGAATTCTTGCTACATTCAGCAGCCAGTTATTTAGAGCACGGCTCTGTAGTACTTTTGGCTTACATAACAATACAAGCCCTTGCTCAATATTCATCATCACTTCCAATGACCTCGACACATCAGAGGGGGTCTGATTTGTGCCTACCTCCAGTGCAGTTATTAACTCAGCCTTGCTCGCTGAACTGGACCGTTTATATAACAGCAAGGAAACATAAGCAGCACAGGAGCCACTGATGGGCTGCAATGCTCTTGTTGTGAGGGCCTGCTTATGCATAGCTCTGTGAAAACATCAGACAGGGCAGCTCTTCACAGTGCACCACGCTATCTTTCTCTCCTCTCCACTCCACAGCCTGCCACTCCAAACCTGTTCAAAATAATGGACTCAGCCCTGATTGCTTTGAGTCCCCTCTGGGACGGATGGTAATTTGACAGCCCCCGTCAATGCCAAAGCAATGCTAAATCTGCAGGAAAAAAAAACACAAACTACCATTCTGACTTAAGATACCGTGCATATATTAAATATTCAGTCTGCAATGGGCAAGAGTTCTGCAGTGCATTTCATGACGTCACCGGGTTTCTCGTTCTGCCATTATCATAGTTTGCTTAGTTGCTTTGAAAGCATTGCTAATCTGTCTGCATTGCTAAAATGAAGAGTATCACCGACTCTTAGCAGAATGCCAAAAGTGATAAATGTGTCAGGCAAATGATCAACAAAAAGCAAGTCACTAAATCTGATCGATAAATAACATTTTAAGGCTGGCAAGCTTGCCAAATCTCAGAAGAGTATGGTAAAACACTGTAAAACAAAGTATGACAAGTACTGTATATAGTACAAGCATGGGCAAAGCAAGGCAAAGTGCAAAGTTCCAGTGTAAATATACCACAGTTGAGTTGTACGCCTAGTGAGAAAGGAACAAGGTCCTACCATGTGCTCCATGCAGATACTGATCTCTCCGTCGCTGTAGAATGCCCCGTAGAAGCCCACGATGTAGGGGGAGTTGCACTCGTGCAGGACCTGCAACTCCCGGATGATCTGGTTCCGGATGGCCGGCTTGATCTCCAGGTGAATCAACTGCAATGAGACACAAAGGTGCCGTCAATACACAGGTTTACAGAAACCCCCTGCGATATGCAGCACATAAACAGATGGATTTGTTTTGCATCCCCGACGTGTATTCTGTAATACTGTGAGATATACCAAGAGTTTAAAACTCACCTGAACTTATACACTGTGGCTAATTAAGCTCATAGTAATGGGTGAAACTGCTATGCAATAGTCACTTCCATCCCTGTACCACAGACAGCATATCTAGACACCCCTCTGCTGGCAGGTACACAAATTACTGAGTCAGAAAGGCACGACATATTAGGGCCATCTGCACATTGAACACCTTGCAGAATCTGTGTTACTCCAACTTAGTGCCATGCTGCCCACAGGGGTACTACCAGTCCATGTGAAACATCACAGCAAGGGCAGGAGACGGTAACCCTCACCACATCATAGAAACGTATGAATGAGTCACGCTGTATCAACTGCAGAGTGCAACAGTAAGTGCAGATATTCCTCTTCTTTCTCTCATCAGGTTTCCAGACTTCAGTAATCAGAAATCAGTCCCCAATGACCACAACGTTAGGAAGGTTTGACAAGTGCAGCAGCAGGATAACATCAAGCACAGCCGCACCCAGTTGTTTAATTTGCTTTTCTTGCTTTTTAATCCTCAATTTCCTACAATACAAAGAGTTAGTCAAAGGATGATTCACCCTTGAATGAAATGAGATTTTTTCTGTTCCGATTGTCATTGTTCAATAGCTGGTCCCACACAAGCGGCATGGAGATATCAAGATGAAACGCAGGCACAAAGAGCAGCGTGGGGGCAAGCGGAAGGAGCTTTTCTGTAAAGAGAATAATGCCAGCGACAAAGAGGCAGTGAATGTGAAAGGAAAGGAAGAGGCAGAGAAATACTGACTGCAGGATTCAGTCTTTTAGTGTCTAGTGCAGGGCTTCCCAAACTCTGTCATGGAGACCCCCTGTCTGCTGATTTTCATGCCAACTGAGCTCTCAATTACTTAACTATACCCTTAATTAAACTGATAATTTGCTTAAATTAGACCTTTTTACTTGTGTTCAGCTCTTAAACAAAAGAACTGTAAATGTCTTCACTATATAGGGTGTACAGAACCTGCAGGGAACGGGCAGTGGAAGTGTAGCCCTGGGGCTCTGTACCTTCCTGGCCATGATGAGTCCGGAGGGCCTGTGTGACACCTTGAACACCACGCCCCCGTTGCCGGCGCCCAGCTCGCAGATCTTCTCGAAGTCGTCGTCCTTCAGCTCCCCCACCTTCTGTTTCTGCGTGAGGAAAGCCTCGAGGCGCTTCCGCTGCTGCTCGTCCAGCTCCAGCTCCTCCAGCTTCTTCTGCAGGGCCTCCAGGTTCGTCCTGAGAGAGGGAGGAGGGGGGCAGGGGGGAGAGATTAGTACAGAATGCAGCATGTGCAGGGTGTCTCCGAGTGTTATAACATAGAGAAAACTGAGGGAAGAAAGAGGCTGAAGAAACATTCCTCCTGAATGTACAGAGAAGTGCAACGGGTTCACAGCAACCCAACAGCCTCCTATACTTCATACTAGCAAACCCTCTGGTATACAAATAGCACTGAACGGGCCAGTCAAAACCTGGAATCAATTCAAATCATACCACCGCTACAGCCATCTACAGTATAGTGCCACTGAATTATTACACTGTCCAAAAGTATTCAGCTTCCAGTTCAGATCACTCTAGCCAACGATGTCTTGTGCAACAAAGCTGTCCTTGCAATTAAGCAGCCAAATAGGACTTTTCCACGACTCCCATGTTTTCAGCCTTATAATTAAAGCCATCAGTTAGATCTCAAGAGAAACTGCTGTGTAAGCACGAGGGTTCCCAGTCACTGCTGTGTGAGCACGAGGGTTCCCAGCCACTGCTGTGTGAGCACGAGGGTTCCCAGCCACTGCTGTGTGAGCACGAGGGTTCCCAGCCACTGCTGTGTGAGCACCAGGGTTCCCAGTCACTGCTGTGTGAGCACCAGGGTTCCCAGTCACTGCTGTGTGAGCACCAGGGTTCCCAGTCACTGCTGTGTGAGCACGAGGGTTCCCAGTCACTGCTGTGTGAGCACGAGGGTTCCCAGTCACTGCTGTGTGAGCACGAGGGTTCCCAGTCACTGCTGTGTGAGCACCAGGGTTCCCAGTCACTGCTGTGTGAGCACCAGGGTTCCCAGTCACTGCTGTGTGAGCACGAGGGTTCCCAGTCACTGCTGTGTGAGCACCAGGGTTCCCAGTCACTGCTGTGTGAGCACCAGGGTTCCCAGTCAGATCAGTAAACAGTACAATTCAAACAACCAGTCTCCGGATTACCATCAGTGGCAATGTATTGGCAGCACATAGGCATAGTTAATGAACCACATACTGTCACCTTCAATTCTGAAGCCCCTGTCATTGGCAGTGACACTTATTGGCCTGGTTCAAGGACTGTGTTGCTTTTTCAAAGCTGTTTTCTTTTCTTTTTTTCCCCCTCCTCTTCAAAGAAGCGGTGCGTTCACAGTGAGTGGGAGGCACTCGAGACGCACGTTGACTCACTTCCCCTCTCTGTGTGAACACTAGCCCCATGTACGCTCGCTGGCTGTGACTCAGAGATTCTGAATCACCCTCTTAATTCCACATGACTTCCGTCTCCCGGCTTGCTGGTATGGAAATGCAGATCCACACACACACAGGCCGGGAGTGTTTCAGTCCAATCGCTCTGCTCTGGAATGCTATTGGAATGCTGGAGCAGCAGAACAGCCAGCTGCAACCTTCCTTCCTGTCAGCCGCTGTGTATTAATACAGTTCTCTACTTCGGATATGTTATCAGATACTATACTCCCTTTGACCCCTTCAGAAATTACACTTTCCTTAAATATTCTGTGAGCTTTTCGTTAGCCATTCATTGAGCTGTTTTCTATTAAAATCTCTAAATCCAACAATTAAAAAACAGTATTCCACATATCCTTGGGGGTATAACTGTATCTATTAATCCCTGAAGCGATTTTCCTGGCTTGTTAACTGAACCCAGGAGGCCTACAGTATTGTGTATCCAGTGCTCAGAGTATTAACATTCAGCACCAACATACAACACCGAAAGTGTATGGTATTACAGGAATATGTGCCACAGTGCTGGATGTGCAGGCTAATTACAGAAATATCTCCTCAGCAGGGCAAAGCACAGGCATTAATTCTGTTAAATCACAGCCATGTATGGTAAGGCATTATATATATATATCTATATATAAAATAAATAAAAAAAAACAAGGCTAGGGATTGCAAAGGAAAGGAAGCAAGAATGGAAACTGCAAAACGAACGAACATATTTACCTTGGCAAACCTAAAGGGGATATAGGCTGCCGTATCACACTGTAGCATGCAAAGCACTACAGGATTAACATTACTGTTGGATCTTATCATACACGTTTTTTAAAACATTCATGTTACGACAGGGGCTCTGTGTATAACCTAAATGTCAAGATAAGGAGTTCTGATTTCACTCGCTCTCTCCCTCGTCCCTTGCTCCCTCACTCTCTTGTTCTCTCTGTCCCAGGTAATGCAGAGCTGGATCAGATTAGGATTCCTCCAGCCTCAGTGCGGTCACTGCCAGTCTGTCTGTCTGTGTGTGAGTGAGATCAGAGTTCTTTCCACACCGCAGCCCGGGGCTTTGGCCCTGCTCCAGACCCACTGCTGTGGAAACCTCTCAATCCACAAGACAATTTCAATCTGCTCCAACACAACTGAAGACATGCCAGGCAGGTGGAACAGATCACTGCTCTGCTATGTAACCTGGGGCTCTCCACCCTGTCCTCCACAGTGACACCTAGTGAAGCTATCCGGAACAACAGGCAGAGGTGTTCACACGTAATTCAAGACCATGCCTCCAAGGGCACTTTGCAAGGATATAAAGACGGGTGCTGCCAGAATGTAACAATATCCATTTGATAATCTAGGATACAGATAGCAAGTGCAGCAGGAGAAATAACTACGGTAAACAGTGGAATTCTACTACAACAGCTAATGGACTTTAAAACCTTACGAACTTCCCCAAGGCATAAGCAGACTAACTGGAGTTACTGGACACTGGACACCAAAATCTTTTGCAGTTTGAAAATATTTAATGTACTGTGCGTTTCTACCATTAGTAGTATCGGAAGTTTTGCACTGCAGCAAAATCCAGTCAGTTAACTGCTTTTTTATTTAAAGTGGCATTAATAACACATGTTGCTGTGCTGTCGTTAGTGTTATTACGATTGTATAACTGTGCAATTACAAAATGCAGTCATTTCAGTGTACCTATAGGTAACAGTGTAAATACTGGCAGTGGCGAAGAGGTGACACGTTTGAGATTCCCAGATATTCAGGGTTACATGATCACAGCTTGTCTAACACAGGGGAGCCCCAGCGAGCAGCAGCAGGGTTAACTGCAGGAGTGCTGAACACTGCAGGTTTCAATTCCGGACAAGCAAACAGACTGCGGATCAGAGCTGCCACTTCCACCTCCACGAATATCACTTTCTAGAAGTGACAGGAAGTCAGGCAGGAAAGGAAGCTATTAAAGAGGCATGGGGAACTTAATGGACTTTGTTGGCAGGACAGTCTTCGTGACAGAGGGCTTGACTGGAGACCCTGCCGGCACTACAGCACAGTGTAAGCAGGCCAGCCAGCTCTCCTGCAGCTGTGTGTTTGTGTTAAGAACCCAGTAACCTTTATTACTGCACACAGACATCCATGTTATCCAGCCAGGAGTCGATCTAATAAACTAGTGTGAAAAGCCAAGGCTTTTAATCCTGACATTACTACTACTGATAGATTCATTAATCCGAGTGGGAATCTCATCTGTTTGGTGACGTTAAGGAAGCTTGCTGTCTTGGGTCCCTGCCTGACCACAATATCAATAAGAACAGCCAGTCAGCCACAGCTTAGTCCTGCAATTGCCCTGCTAAATGTTTGTAATACTATAGAAAATGCACATTTAAGAAAAAAAATCGCACCCTGTTGAAAAGCCATGGGAAGGAAGATCACTTGTTAAAAGTGTACAAAATGATGATGGCCACATCAAGACACATCCAGCAGGAGGGTAGGGATCCTGCTCTCTAAGATTGAAAAGGCAGGAGGCTGGGAGAGCCTCACATATCAACATTCTTTTCTAGCGGAATGCACCTCCTGGAAATTCCAGGCTCTTTCTCAACAGCAGCACTCAAGTACCTACATGCTGGTTTACTGATTCCCTCAACAGACCCTGAATACATTCACCACTGGCAGCAGATTAAGCAGTGCAGTGTAGAGTACACAGCACAACAAATACACCATAGCTGTAACAAAGCTACAACTGTAACCTTCACCATGCAGTTCACAGGTCTCCGAAATCTGACATTTTCTGTAACTGTTAAGCTTACACGTGTAACTCCCCAATGCTGTATAAATGATTTCTGTAATGAACAGAAGCGTCATACCAGTATCCAGGACTAATAATAAACCAATTCAAAATCTAAAAAGTCATGTCATATCAGATCACTGGACCCTTTCATGTGGGCGGAACTCCCAGGTGCAGAATTCCAAGTTTCAAAGTTGGAGGAAGAACTCCTTAGTGCTGCCCTGAGAGTACAGACAAGATCCGAGACCAACCCGTCATCAGGATTGGGGTTATCAGGGTCTTTATTGTGTGCAGCAGTGCTTTGCAACATGGGAGTTAAGAGCAATGAAGCTTAATCAATCAGGCACTTAACTACAATGCTCTTGCATCACCTGCATATCATTATGCATGATGACTATTTTAGTTGCTAAAAGCTTTAAGCTACTGTACTGTGTAATTTGTGGCATTTCCATCATAGTCACCAGTCTTAAATGAACAATGGAGAGTTTAGACTGGCTCAGGTTGGGACTGAAAGAAACTGTAACACAGTTCACTTTCCGTGGTCATAGAGAAATACACAAGGGGCTTTCTTTACTTTGATTACTAAGAGCGCGTGAACAATTCATTCAGTCACATATCTGATAATTCATATACAATATGTCACTTTAACAATACTGCACTGGAAAACACTCAACAAAACAGGAGGCTTTGCATTGAAATGAGGAATTCCAGAAAGAGCCTGTGCTGTACATGGAAGAACCTGCAGCAGCACTGTAACAAGAAAGTGACTCCCAACGAATCAGCAGAGAGGGAACAAAAAGCGTGCTGCAATACAGATACTGTATTAAGGGCTTGCAATGGTCAGTGTTTTTTTTTTTTTTTTTTTTTTGTAATTGTTTTTATTTCAACCGCTCAAGTGAAAATCACACAGTTTTTGAAGGATACTTTCTCAGGGCCTCTGATTTACAGAGATGTTCAGCTGTTATACAGGGTCTACAGTCTTGTGCAAACGCTTCAATTATTTCCCGTTCCTGCTGCCATCACTGACCCAGCGCTCAGAGACTGTGAACTGGCTGCACCGCCAGTGTCCCAGTGATAACAGAAAGCATTGGGATTACTGCTTGTAGTGTACAGAGCCCAGGCTTTACTCAAGCGGCTGTGATCAGCGGGAGGTATTGATACACAACAAATACTGCTGGTTTATTCTTCAACAGCCACCAGCGCCAAGGGTATCCAGAACCAGAGACCATTAACACTGCACTGGCTCACCCTACCGTCGCAGCTCAGATTAACAGACCATTAACACTGCACTGGCTCACCCCACCGTCGCAGCTCAGATTAACAGACCATTAACACTGCACTGGCTCACCCCACTGTCGCAGCTCAGATTAACTGAGACCATTAACACTGCACTGGCTCACCCCACTGTCGCAGCTCAGATTAACTGAGACCATTAACACTGCACTGGCTCACCCCACTGTCGCAGCTCAGATTAACTGAGACCATTAACACTGCACTGGCTCACCCCACCGTCGCAGCTCAGATTAACTGCACTGGCTCACCCCACTGTCGCAGCTCAGATTAACTGAGACCATTAACACTGCAGTGGCTCACCCCACTGTCGCAGCTCAGATTAACTGAGACCATTAACACTGCACTGGCTCACCCCAGCGTCGCAACTCAGATTAACTGAGACCATTAACACTGCACTGGCTCACCCCACCGTCGCAACTCAGATTAACTGAGACCATTAACACTGCACTGGCTCACCCCAACATCGCGGCTCAGATTAACTCCTCCTGTGAGTGCAGAAGCAGCAAAGGGACTGGCACAGGATTATTGGGATAAAACCACAGCAGACACATTATACTGCCTTTCCAGGGCAGCTGGGTCAAAGTTTCAAATTTTTTTTTTTTTTTTTTTTTTTTTACCCTGGTTAAAGAAATATGATTTGATTCTATTAAAGTTTTAACTAATGTTTCTGCAGGATTCTGTAGAATGGAACATGTCTACAGGTCTCTACAATGTACAGAATCAGAGAAGCTGCTGCAGTTTTAATCAGCGGCGGGGTGCCTGAAAAACAGCACACTTCTACCTTGTTTCCTTTTATGATAAACCATGAGGTGCAGCATACATTCGACTACATGTTCTGCTTTTCTTTCTGTCACAACTAAAGCCATTAAAACATACTTTAAACATATATATATATATATATATATATATATATATATATATATATATATATATATATATATATATATATATAAAATTCCAGACGATGGTCTGGCCACTCCGGTGAGTTTGAGAACGCTGTATGCTACATAAGAGGCCTCTCTCCGGAGAGCGATGTATGTTCAGTCGTAGATTATAACAAGCCATATGTTCGGTACACAAAGTGGTTCACCATAAAAAAAAAAAAAAAAAAAAAAAATAATAATAATAATAATAATAATAATAATAATAATACACAGCAGTGCGTGGCAACACACTACAGACAGTCAGGCAACACAACTGCAGGTAAGAGAATTATAAGCACAGCGTCCCGTACTCACTCTCCAGCACTGGTCCCATTCACTGTGTTGCTGTCGGGTGTTGGGTGTAAAAGGATCGGCTCAGGCTTCTTTTTGGGCATTTTGATCAGCTAGAAAATCAGATACACCGTATAAATCTCCTTTCCGTGAGCACAGCACACACTGCAGCCCAAATCAATCCAAACAATGCAACAACTGGACTGGCAGTTCAGCGGACAATGCCAAACGCAAACACAGCAACTGTGCAGCCTCTGAACGTCATGTATATTCCTGAGAGCTGAACTGTGATCGGGAAAAACGCAAGTGCTGAGACGAGAGCCCCGCTTGGTACACTGCTACAGTAGCAATTAGTCTATGGGTGGGATGGAATTGTTTGGTTTTAGCAACATTTTTCCCCATGTATCAGCCAATGGGAGAAGGCAATCCTCTGTTTGAAAGGAAATTACGTCACGAAAATAGCTACATCTGTTTCGCGGAGGATTACAGCTGTGCCAAATGTCTCCCTCCTGTGGCTAATTTTGGAATCACCGATAAACTACAGGAATTTCAGAAAATATCGTACACATGTATAAATTATTATACACTACAACAGATTATGTTCCCGGATACTTTAACTTTGGGCAATTCGGCAGGCTGTCGATAGAATGCCTCTTGATAAGTGGTTGATGCTGAGTAAGAAATACCTGTAGCAAAACTTGATTGGTCATTCTCACACTAATCTCTGATTGGTTCGTTGTCATCCTTTTTTATGTGCTATTGGCCAAGCTATCGAGCGGGCTGTGTTTGTCTGCTCATAGGTGGAGAGGAGAAGTCAAAAGCAGGGGTTACGGTACGGTATTTGTTTATTTTATTTATTTTTTATAATATTGACACATCATTCGGGGTCTTTGATGCAGAAGCTATTTTTTATAATGTTGCAAGCCTCTTCGGAAACGTGTGCGGTCATGGTTATAAAACTTTAATAGTAATTTTTTAAAAATAATTTCTGCTTTGTTTGCACTGTATAAAGTATATTTTTTAATTGCGGTCTTTAAAAATGCATTTTTTGCTCGTCCTGCGTTTCTTAGTAACCTTTTAAATTGTGTTTCAAGCTGTCTGTACTCATTTTAGTTTGACGTTATTTCTATGTCTTGTCTTCATTCGTGCTCAGTATTTCTCAATTAAACTCGTGTTAAAATAGACAGTTTTGCTGTCTGGAACTTTTGTTTTAGTTTTTCTGCTGTTTTCTAGTAAATGTTTCGGATAGTGTTCTGCGCATGTGCGGAACCGAGTTTCTCTGCTTGCTGCAGATTCTAGAGTTGAGACACGCTTTAGCTGGTAAGATGGATCCTGTTTGCTAGTGTAGTGGAATTTGAAACGTTACTTTTATAAGGTTTTAAACGCATCTTGTTTTATTAAAGTGATTTGCAAGTAAGAGAGAGAGCAAGCGGTTCATTTTGGCGGTAGAACAAGTATAGTAGTTTAAGTTTAATTTGGTATTTATTGTAAAAGGCGGGGAACCCAGCGAAATGAATTTAAAAAGGCACACGTAAGTACACTTAACGGGTAACTACCCCGGCAGCATTATTGTATTGTATTGCCACGTGTGTGTTTTAATTAAATGTGGACCATCTACAAATCAGACCTTGAAAAAGTTTTACTTCCATCCCATTAAGTACTAGCTATACAAAACTATAAGGCTTGTGCTGTTCCAGAATAAAATACTACTAAGAGTTGCCTCAAACACGCAGTTATTACCAGTGTTGTGAAAAGGCTGATAACCCCTCGTTTTTGGTTTAGATAAGCCTTGTGCTTTATATAGTCCGGCTGAGATTCTGTTCCAGAGCTGTTGTGCGATCTAGTCCTCTGCCTTTTCACGGGGCTGACAACCTGTTTACTGTGTTCTTATGCAGTGTACTTCCCATCAGGTTTCCAGGTATTAACTGGCTGTATGGATTCACAGTATTGGAGGTGCATTGCTGCACTGAGCTCTTGGTGCAATAGGAGCAAGTGTTTGCTGCTGCCCTGCCCCTGGATCGTCTATTTAGGCTGTTTTTCAGTGCTTTGTGTTTTTCATGTTGCTGTTCTAAAGCTGGCAGATGCACTGCTAGCACTGATTTCTTACAGGTGTGCAAGGACTGCTGCTAGCCACGATGGACCCTTTAGAGAACAGTCTGTCAGAAATGCCTGCTTATGAAAACACAGAGGATGAGCAGTTTCCACCTCTCCCACCCCCCCTCTCCCCCAGGGACGGGGACCCCTTCGCAACTGGTGGGTAAGCTGCGAATAAGAGTAATATTATTGTCTAGAGTGAAAAGTAAGAGAAATAAACATCATCTCCTTATCAGCTACAGCAGCAGTTTGTACAGTACAGTGGAATGAAAATGCAAAGGGTGTTAATTTTTAATAGAAACGTTGAGTAACAATAGTTTTTATTTTTCATTACCAGAGTTTGAATTTCTCCTGGACATTGTGATGTGCTTATAGCATTTCACTCGTCCTTTTATGTTGAAACTTTAGTTTTGTTTGAAGCAGATATAGTTGGGGGGGGGTTTGTTTTTGCTTGGCTTGTTGTTAGTAATAGATCTGTTTTTAGATGACGATCCTGGAGAGGTGTCAAAGCTTGAAGAAGCTCCAGTAGCCAAAAAGAGGTCTGTGAAGAGACCACAGCCAAAACTGGATTCACAAAGGTACAGATCCTTGCAAAATATTCATTTTTATTGTTCAAGATGTGAAAAGCAGACAAGTGACTTTATAATCTGCCAGTATAATGCCAAATTAGAGAAGCGATAAATAACAGAAGCTTTTGCTATTGCACATCATATTAGACTCGCTTCCAGTTAATCGATATATGCTCCCGATGTGCTTAATTGGACATTGTCATTCTGCCGTGCATTAATGATAAGTATGTGGGTTTTTAGGTTGATTTCTGAAAGGGGACTTCCAGCACTCCGAACCATGTTCAACAATGTAAGATTCAAAGGCAAAGGACATGAGGTAAGAGGCTGTTGTGAAGACAGCCATAACCCATACACATGCATTTAACCCAGGGGTTTCCAATGTGGCATTGTAGACTGCCAGAAGCTCTGGTTATGGGGGAAGGCAGAGGGGTCAGATGTTCAACCTTACAGTATCAGTGTAACAATAAAAAAAAAAAAAAAAAAAACCTAGATCAGAACAAACTTTCATGGTCCGGTACATGTCCCTTCATTGGGCAGATGTGTATTTGAGAGGAGAGAGTGTTGTAGATGAGATATTTCTAATTTGATATTCACACGTTTCATTTGTGAAAACACACCAAGCATTTCTATCAAGTCATGCACAGCAGTATTGTCTTTCTGGACCAGCTGTATTTAAAATAACTTATTATTCAATTGTTTTATTATAATTATTTAATGAAGCTAAACTTTTTAAATGCAACATTTCCAAAGTTTAACATTCAACATTTAAGTTTAACATTCCAGGTTTTTATTTATTTATTTATTTTTTAAATAGACATTTATTTTGTCAAAATGCAATGATTTGTCTTTTTTATTTCTGTTTTCTGTGTGTTATTTAATAGGCTGAAGACCTGAAGGTCCTCATGCAGCACATGGAACACTGGGCTCACAGACTGTACCCTAAACTACAGTTTGAGGACTTCATTGATAAGCTGGAGGTTTTAGGAAATAAAAAAGAAGTTCAGGTGAGGGAATGGTCAGGGAAATTAATGTAAAAGCCCTGAAACGATATCGGCACTAGCTTGAGCCCAAGGCAGCATTCACCATGTTGTTTTACAGTAGATTGCTGTAAAAGAAGAAACCTGAATTAAAAAAAATAACAATACATTCAGCTTGCTGAATTGAAAGATTGAAACGCTGAAAACGTCCTGTTTTATTTTAGACTTGCCTCAAACGAATAAGACTGGATATGCCACTTACACATGAAGACTTCATGACTAAAGATGGTAAGTGTGGTTATGTTAAAAGAAATTAAGTCGTTCTTCAAAGAAAAAAAGAGAAATAGTTTTGAGGAGATTATTGAAACAAACTGGCTTATCGGTTTTGTATATCGGGATGCACATTTTGTAATGTTATTGCAGGTTTCTGACTTGTACTACCTAATGTAATGTTACTGGTAGGTAAGGTAGTTTTCACATAAACTAATACAAACAAAATAATGTTACACTGATTAACGCCAGCATTGTTGATTTGCTGATCCTGAATTGCATGCGCCAAAGTTGCTAATGTTCATGATTTGCTTGGGGGAGGCAAGCTCCTTCACATCTTACTCCTTGTAGCATCACTGAGTAGCTTAGTGGGGTTACACCCGAGCTCTGTATCCTGGTGACCAGGGTTAAAATCCCAGCCGGTCCTCTGAGCTTGATGTGGTTGATCTAGCAATGGCTGCATTACTGAGCAGTGCAGTGCAGCCTTTAGACAACCACGGACATTAAAACTGGTTCCTGCCGACAGGGTCTGTCAAGTAATCGGACTACCTGTGCGATGGCTCCATACAATAATATCCAAATGAGTTAATATTTATAATTTTGCTATCGATTAACTAAAAATAATTATAAAAAATCCTCTTCTTCCTCTCCTGTTAGATGCAGTTGAGGACGATGAGCTTAATAGATCAGCCCATCTGTTTGAAGACTCTGAGCCCTTTTTCGGTGAAAATCAAAGCGTGCCAGTGGTCCAGTCGACTCCCAGTGTCAGCAGCAGCCTGACGGAGGAGCAGAGGCAGCGAATTGAGCGCAACAAGCAGCTGGCCTTGGAGAGACGTCTGGCCAAACTGCAGCAGGACAACAGCCAGTCGCTGATCAGTAATGGTAATGTCGCTGTGTAGCAGCATTTTGGCAGGGGAGAGTAGGCTAACGAAATGAACACCTGACCTGTACCTTATTAAATTCCTCGTTTTTACAGATGTTTCAGCTCAGCCTCCAGTTACACAGAGCACTCCTGCCAAACCCACAGATCCAGACAAGCTGCATAGTGAATTGGAACTGGAGTCTCTTGACTTGGACACTGTGGTGGTGAAACACACTAACTCCACCTGTGAACAAGGCTGGGAGCTGAAGGAAGGAGCTGCTCCAGTATGTGCAGATTCTCTGAAGGAAGGAGCTGCCCCAGTATGTGCAGATTCTCTGAATGAAGGAGCAGCCCTGGTATGTGCAAATTCTCTGAAGGAGTCTGCAAGCACTGAGGAGGTTTCTGCCTCTGTACCAGAAGACCAGCAGAAAGTAAATGGTATAGAGCAAGACGCTGACTGATCTTCTTGTGTGTGGTTTAAAGTAAAATGGACATCTTGACAGCAAAGTTGCAAAGAATTGTGTTTGACTGCCTTTTGTTACTTGGGCAGGTATTGATGTTAGAACAATGTATTGTTTCCAGGGATTAAACAAGACATATTTTTCTTTTAAATTGTAGAAAGTCTTGTTATGACTGCCAATTCATTATCAACCTTAGTGTTATTTTTTTTTTATAACAGAGCAGCTGTATAAACGTGTTGGCTCAGTACAGAATTACTGTTTTTAAAAGAAAATGGTACTTTTAACATTAGAAAACAATCTGTACAATATCTTTAAGAAAATAAATAAATAAAGAACTTCAGTGCGTTACACTACCTGTTTTGCAATGCAGCACTGCAACCTGCATGTAAGGGAAGGTCTGCTCCATATCTTATTGAGAAAACAAAAAACACAGTACTGAGGAACACAAAGAAACAGAATAAACTCAATGATAGTCTTTTTTCAATGCCACCTCCCAAGTGTTAGTGTGAAGGTTCTCTTAATGGTCCCATTAAGAGGAAGTATACCGATTCTGTCCTATTAAGAGCAGGGCAGTTAAAGTTGTAGAATTGATCAATTCCCCCCTCCCCCTCAGTACAGGAGTGCGAGTGCTGCTGCTTACCGTAGTGACAGTATTCCTCCTCAGGGTACGCTCTGGTAGAGAATACAGGGTGTTAGACATGGCCTGTGTAGCCATGAAGCGCAGGAGCTTATTGACGAGCGGGTCAGCAGGGTCCACAGCCCTGTCCAGGGAGTCTGCCAGGGACGTGTTAGAGCTGCAAGAACTGTCAAAACACCATTCTCCTGCTTTAGCATCAACAGCAAAATGAATCAATGCTCACTTAAATAAATAAGACTTACTCTTAGGTATGTAACCAAAATCAATAACAAGTTAGTTTGAGGGAACATACATTTCTGAATAGCAGTATTTGTATCATGTGGCACTGTGTGCAAAGTGCAATTCCCATTCACAGAACAGCAGTCACTCTATATATATATATATATATATATATATATATATATATATATAATATATATAGATATAGATATAATGCTAATAAATGTATATCTTTTTTTTCTGCATTTACTGAACGAAACCTTTCAAGTTTTGGATGGAGCCATTGCACAGGTAGTCCGATAATTTATAATTATTTTTAGTTAATCGATAGCAAAATTATAAATATTAACTCATTTGGATATTATTGTATGGAGCCATCGCACAGGTAGTCCGATTACTTGACAGACCCTGTCGGCAGGAACCAGTTTTAATGTCCATGGTTGTGTAAAGGCTGCACTGCACTGCTCAGCAATGCAGCTGTTGCTAGATCAACCACTTCAACTCAGAGGACCAGCTGGGATTTGAACCCTGGTCCCCAGGATGCAGAGCTCAGGTGTAAACCCATTAGGCTACTCATACTGGCTTCCTAGGTCACTGATGCTGCAAAGAGTTGTGTGAATGACCCTAATTATCTATCCTCTTCCCCTAAGGAATTGTGCTTCAACTCATCTGCCCCCTCCTCCCCCCCCCCAAAATGAAAACAAAAACAAAATAAATAACTCATATTTGTCCTGCTCTGCATAAATAAGAGACAGAATATCCTAAGAAAAAAAAGGTGCTGTATCTTGATGGACAAGTGTACCGAATTCAGCATTACCGTGTGTCTGTGGTGAAGCCCTTGGCTTTGACGCACTCCACCAACTCAGTGAAGAACTCCTGCCTTGGCGGGGGGTGGTGGCGGAGCAGGGCCTGGTGAGGGAAACGCTCCCAGATCTTCTTGGCGACCCATGATTGGCTAGGATCATGCACTCCGCCACGGTCTCGTGCACCTCCAGGGGCTGCCTGGGCACCAGGGCGCGATGTTCTTTTGGGCGTCCAGCTGAAAGCGCACCTCCACGCCCTCCAGCTCCAGCGCGCCTCCTCTGTCCCGCTTGGCCCTCAAGTAGTGTGCGATGTCCGCCAAGCTGCCAATGGCCCAGACCAGCTGGTCCAGTTTCTCCTGCCTCGCCTCTCCGCCCAGTCCAGCCAGCTCAAGGATCTGCTCCACCACGCTCCAGTCCCCGTCCAGCAGAGCCTGGGCCGCCTCGTAGAACAACTTGTAGGAGGAGCGGATGATTGTGCGGCCGTATCACACCCGCTTCACCTCATAAGAGCTTTTATCCGGCTCCCACATCACACTCATGGCATACCTGAGGGGCAAGGAACAAGGAAAACAGCATTCACAGCTTTGCACACAAGCAATGCCGTTTCTCCTTTATCAGGGATTTGTTTTCCACTTGTGATGCCAAAGGAAAACAAGCATTCAAGGTCAAAGAACGGAAATAATGATAGGGGTTTGAAGGAGTTGAGACAAGAATTAAGACAAGAGTTAAGCGTTTAAACCCCAACATTTTCTTTTTTAGATACAGAAAGGCAGTCAAACGATCAGGTGCAGAGTAGAGCAACATATAGTAGCAGAATCCAGGAAAGCCATTGAAAATTGAACATATTTTTCTTGCTTTGTTCAAGACTGATTTTTGCATCAGTCTTCATAATTTGTTCCATCAGCATTGCAAAGATGTTGGAAAAATGATGTTTTTTCTGACTGAGAATTTGCACTTGGCCAAGTTGAGTGGTTTTCAGTTAAACTTACTGTATTCTCAATTTTCTAAAACCAAATGGATCAAAATAACTTTGTAACAGTGAGGCAATTGCTTAAAAAAAAAAAAAAAGTATAATAATTAGGTGACCAAATTTGCAGTCAATGTTTTTATAACATATACAATAATACTTCCATCTGCTTGGATCTTATCAAGAGTACAGAGATACACTGCCGACCTGCATCCTGGGAGTACCACAGTCCCTCACATTCATGTATGTATGTATGTATGTCTGCATGTCTGTATCTAGGAATGTATGTACTTACAAAGTTTATTTACATATACATAGGTGACATGACACAAGATGTGTTGTATACTTGATTTTGTCCCAGAAGAGCACTAAACAGAACACTTAAAAGAAAAACAAACAAAAAAAAACTAAAAAGATAGTTATGAATTTAGCCAGTTTGTATATATTTACCTGTATTTTTGCTTGCAGATCCCTGTATGCAAACAAAGGCTTCTACTTGTGCTCTATGCTTGTTTACATTGAGCGTGACCTGGGATTTGAAACATAAAACAACTCATGAAACGAATCTGTTATACCTTGGCTTTCTACAACAAAAGATAAATAAATGCAATAAGAAAGGGTCTCTGGTAGATTTTAAAGCATATTTCTTGGGATAGATTGAACTGTACTCCTTAAGGTATGGACAGCGACTGGGATTGAACTAGTGGCCTCATGCCGGTTTAGCATGGTGCTCTGAATTCATCCTTAAACACCAGGCATCCCATAAAGCATTGTTCACAGTCAGTATACGTTATCAGCCACTAGAGGGAGCCTGCTTGCAGCACTGTGGATGTTTCTGACTGTATGCAGTGGCAGGAAAGCACTGCAGGTCTGACCTGGATGTATCGCCAGGACTTGATCCCTGCCTCCAGGATCTCCACAGGCAGGTGCTCTGCATACTCCTTCTCCTGACTCTCGCTCTCCCGCTCCCGCAGAGCCTGGGCAAGCGATTCGTACAGCTCGTGGGCAGCCTTCAAGTCTGGCCAGA
This sequence comes from Polyodon spathula, assembly GCF_017654505.1. Taxonomy (NCBI): domain Eukaryota; kingdom Metazoa; phylum Chordata; class Actinopteri; order Acipenseriformes; family Polyodontidae; genus Polyodon; species Polyodon spathula. The sequence continues at coordinate 14,265,387 of NC_054557.1, read as the reverse complement.
AACCCACCAGGTAGTCCTGAAAAGTACAAGTAATACTGTTGACTTTGTTCACCAGAAACACAGAGAAATGGGTTGCATGCGACAAACTACATACAATGTACACAAAATCGCATGCTGGATTTAGCAAAATGAAATGTGTTGATAGCAGCTCAACACACTTCTACAGGTTTGATTTATTACATCTTCTTAAGGTTATCATAAACCCTTTTAAAATATTATTATTCACAGCTCAACTACTACAAATGGACCTGTACTAAAACACACCAAAACTTGCACCATTTTTATGAACAGAAACAAACTACTACTGGTTAAAAAAAAAATCATCTGAGGCACACATAATTGAAGCATACAAGTATGTGCCAGTCACACTAGACAGGTGCTTCACACATAATCCATGACGGAAAGGGATCAATCTTGTTTTCCAGATGAAACTTGCCTAGCGGCCTCTTGATGGGAATCAGTGATATGCAGCCCACACTGCTTTATATCATTCCAATTAGATGAAAGACACGTGTGCTTTCCATGAGGAAGCCAGCCCGTGACTCCTGACACACCGCGCTGCCCTCCTCATTTTTCTGCAGTGATCGTTTCATGTTGTGTTAAGTATGAGAGGGTTCTCATCCCGACACGCGCTATAAAGTCGATTGGCACAGCTGCTGTTTGAGATCCCCGTGGTCTGGGGTGTTGGCAGATGCAGTGTTTGGATGCTGTCTGGGTTAAGCCATTTATCAAAATGTGCACATGTTTATTTATTTAACAGTTTCACCCCACTGCCCTGCAAAACCAAAAAAAGTTAGAGGCGCCCTAGGGATACGGCTTTAAAAAAAAAATGATAATGATCCTTGCTGCAAATTCTTAACTAAGCTGGATTACTGACAGAAAAAAATAGATAATTACCATTGAGTGCTGTTTCTAAAAAGTAATTATATAATTTTCTCACTGCAGCTGACACATCTGACACCCTAAAGTCTAACATAACTACATCTCAGAAATATCTCCAGACAGTACCAGGTTTTTTTTTTTTTTTTTTTTTGGCACTGCATAACAATTCCATTACTGTATTTTTTGTACTAGCTTTGCACTAGTTATTTGTTACATTTTATATTAGAAACACTCATTAGATGGTATACTGCGATTTCCTGCATTATACATCAACACTGAATTGTATTTATTTATTTATTTAATTTTGGACAGATTATGTAAATGCTTTTACTTTTATTTTCATTTACTATACTGTATTTTGAAAACAAAATACATTTAATAAATGTGTATTAAAGGCAGAAAATGCATCTAGGGAATAAGGAGACTTAAAAGACAACCCTGCCACTCTCGGCATCATAGATTAATGACATCATTCACTGTACAGCTTTCACAGTCAGTCTAACAGCTCCACAGAAGGCAAAAAATGCACCCATTTCATAAAAAGGGCAAAAGCAGTAACCATGAGAAGTGTATGGGTCAACTTCAAGGTGAATGATCTTCTAGTTCTCACAAGCCTTGTGAGATTCTGCAAACACAGATTAGACTTCAGGATTAGAGAGCCTCCCCGAGCTCTGCTTATTCAGCAGTAACACTGACTTCACCGTCATCTGGTTCTCACTGTCCAGACCTGGGGAGTAATTAGCACCACAGAATCAGGCACGGAGAGTTACTGGCAGAGTTATTAAAACGAAGCCTCATCCCATTAATGATGCAAAAGATTCAAATGTGTTGTAAGCAACAAAAACAAAAAAAAAAAACCGAAAGAAATTCTCTTGAGCTTTTAATATGCATCACGCTTGTAAGAAACACATATGCAGTTTGCTAGTTAAGGCTTGCCTTACATTCAGATATTTACTGACAGCGCAGTTTTGTTAAAGCGGTTCTAGCTAATAAAAATAGTTCCACACTGTAAATCTTATCTTGTGGTGCACTTCCATTCACTATGCAGGTATTGTGTGCAGTTTTGAAATAAGCACACGTTACAGCAAACTTATACTAGGAAGCTCTGTCACATAACTTATTTGAATGTAATCTTGCACTTCCTATGTTATTTCACCTATACAGCCAAATTGTCCCAACCAACACCTTCTTTTCCACCATTAATCAACCATCTGCTACCTCAATGAATGACATACTTTGCAGCCATCGTACATGCTTTGAACTTGGAAGTCTACCTAAAAAGTAAGGCATGCAAACTCAACATTTATTCTAACGTGGAACAGTACCAGATTTCACCTGCATTACAATGGAAGTGAAAAAGGGGCATAGCAATCAAATCCTTCTGTTGATATAATATATTATATGCACCAGAACCTTCTGGATCTAGCAGATTTTTCTTTTAAACCAAAATTCATTGTGACAGATAAAAGTGTAATTTTGGTATTATTTACAAATATGTTTTCTGAATAGTGCTGAATAGGACTGCTGTATATATGTAACCTATCACATTAATTATTATTATTAGCTTACTATAATGTGTCTCCAGAAACAACAGGATCACCTGGTATCTATACTCAGATCAATGTGTAATTGTCAGAGCGTCTAGAAATATAACTATTACTACTGTCCTGTACTGGGTAATGGGTCACGTTACCTAGAAGAAACTTGCCATCTGTAAACAAATAAATACATGAATATATAAATCAATACAATCCAAAGTATATGTGTGTTAAATATCAAAGGTACATAATCTCGGCTACACAGCATGCTCTTGTCCTTATTACAGAATCTACTGATATTACTCGACAGCCTCGGTATCATTTCCCCTGCATTTCACCTTTACATTTATTAGTTTTTTTTTTTCCATTAAATTAAATAAAGTACAGTATTAGAAACGAAAACTATTTAATTGTAGGTGAAAACGATGCTGAAGCTAATGTAGTGGTGTTAATAGTAGATCACGTGACTGGCCGCTGAGCCCACAGCTATGTAGCAAACAGGAGAGCTCTATTTACAGCTGATGGAAATAATCTTCTCTGTGAAATCAAATCGATTTCAGAAATTAAAGAAATAATAATAATAATAATAATAATAATAATAATAATAATAATAATAATAATAATTTAAAACGTTTGGGTGCGTGGGTGCACGATGGGGAATCAAATGTGATTCTCTAGTATCGCGGACCAGTGGGCAAAATATACTATACTATATTATATCTACAGTGACAAAATCCTCGAAAGTTTTTATTTACGGTGTTGAACTGAAATGCGATATTTCTCTTACGCTTCGTCGTGTTCAAATAATCCTTACCATTCCGACATGAAGCCTGACACAGAGAACTAAAGCAAGGGACGTGCTCCCTCAGATAGTGCTCCCTGAGACCTCGAACTGTCTTTCCCCGGGAGCTTTCCAAGTGCAGCTTCCTTTCTGTTTTCAACAGCATTGCTGGATTTCCCGCTCTCGTTCATTTATTATTCGGATTTCTTAACCTGTTACTGACAGTTTATAAAACCAGCGGCTGTGCAACGCAATTGTAAACATTGAGCCCATCGGCACTTCGCTTTGGGACCTGGAAGAGCTGCCTGCGATATGTCACAGGAAGCTCCTGTTGTGTAGTGTAGACCTCGAAAAGTCAGTAGCATAATCTAATTAAGTCTTAAATGACGGTTGACAGGTCGGAAATAATGAAGTTTAGAGACAACCAATGAATGCAAGATAACGCTGATATGTCGTTGCTGTGGGTTTACTACTAAAACACGAAACGTTTTCCTATTCATGCTTATTGTCATACTGTTTGGGCGGGAAAAGGGTAACACGGTTCAGAGTCATATAAAAGGTATAAACGCTTAATTTGTGTTGGCATATACAAGGGTTTTATGTCCTTTCCATCTGAAATATCTGGTCAACTACAGCACAATTTGTGGGGGAAAACGCGTATTCTTTGCGATATGACTGGAAAAAAGCCTGAACTGTCCTAAACTGTCCCAGTGTGCAGGAGTCATGACACCCTAATAAATAGGATTAATCTGTGGTGCAAATATTCTAAACAACCCCCAAGAAGCATATTTCAGCATCAAACTGTACATGATGTGAGCAGTGGAGCAATAACAGGGCCTTGTTTTGGACTTGTGTTTGCTTTTCGAATGCATTTTGTGCAGTAAAAAAGAAAATGTTCACAGTTAATTGTTTATTGAGCACACATTTCTAAGTTCTGCAGAGGCCAGTACTGCAGATGGTAATCATGGACATTACACGATTCAATTAGGTGGTCTGTTCTCAACAGGAGAGTGTTAACTGTGCAACATGCACAAAGCATATTCTGTTACCTTTGTGACAAAGCTTGCCATCAGCAACACAAGGTTCCCCACTGTGAGCAGACACACACACACACACACACACACACACACACACACACACAGAGAGAGAGAGAGAGAGAGAGAGAGAGAGAGAGAGAGAGAGAGAGAGAGAGAGAGAGAGAGAGAGAGAGAGAGATAGTGATTATAGATTTGAAAATTACAATGAGGCACACGAATAAGGACAGGTAGTTTAAGCATAACCAAAAATAACTGAAGGTGGGTGGGAAAATGAGACATCTTTAGCTAGTCTGCTGGAATCCACATCCTCTGCTAGCATTAGTTCCAGATTTGCAATATCTGCTAATTACTGATTTGGAACAGGACTCTGAAGATGGCTGTCTCTTTGGACTTTTTGCACACTCTTATTTGATCAATTTTAAGCCCAAAGCAGTGCTGGAAGGGTTAATGTAATCACTGTTCTAGTAATGACCCTGGAACAATGAACACTTATTGCTTAAGAATATCATAATTGGTATAATTGCTTCTCCTGCTTTAAGAGTATTTCTTTTCAGTGTGGGGCTCTTTATAATTAACTGATTAACCAGCCTGAGTAATGATTCAAATGAAAAATGATTGCTATATGAGTTCCACCGCCATGTGCAGCACTAGAAATAACTTTTATTACTGTGGTGCACAAAAAAGAACATGTTTTATTACAAGATGTCAAGCTAGGTCTATGGCAAATAGTTCAAGAGTGTAGTGATATTAATATATTGGGGTCCTGACTTACAAGACACATTCATCAGGGAGCTGTAAGATCTTGCTCAAGGTGCTGGTTGTCATATCATGTCATCCAACAAATTTCAATACAGCTGTGCAGCAGTGACAGAAAGAAATATGTTTTATTTGTTTTCCTGAATACTAAATAAGGAACTCATATTGATAAATTAAATAATTATAACAACAATACTACTGCTACTACTACTACTACTACTACTACTACTACTACTACTAATAATAATAATAATAATAATAATAATAATAATATAATAATAATAATAATAATAATAATAATAATGTGTGTGTGTGTGTGTGCGTGTGTGTGCGTGCGTGTCTGTGTGTTGTCTGTGTGCGTGTGTGCGTTTGTGTGTGTCTCTGTATTTTTTAAATGCATATCTTCAAAATGGTACATCAGGTGAAGAGGATGCACCCGCCCCAGCCAGCTTCAGCACCAGGGTCTGTGACGTAAGGCGTGTTTAAAGTGGGCCGCTCTCTTCCCCGTTCAGACGAGCTGCGGTACAGAGAGGCGAGGAGATGAGCCGGGGGAGCTGCGCTTATTCTGGACCAGGGATGAGGAGTATGCAGAGACTGCACAGCATCTGAGTGACAGCGTGCACTTAAGAACTTTCCACTCCACTTGAAGTAGTAACCTTTTCTTTCACAAATTCACTCTTCATTGTCGTTGTACAAATATTTTACCAAGACATTGCTAGAATTGAAGGAAAGGTGATGCATGAGATTTGATTTTTGAAAAAAAAAAAAAAAAAAAAAAAAAAACAGAACAATAAGTTCTGTATTTTCAAATGTGTCGCTATTTAGTGCATGTTTCATGTTTATTGTGAATGTATATTTCCGGAGTAAAATATTCAATATCTCCTTTAATAGAATGGCATAGTCACTTAGTTTATCACGATGGTCGGTTCGTTGATGAGCGTTTGTACCGGACATTTATATACAACTAGTTTTCTCTTCCATTATAATTTATGATGCAACAAGAAGTAATTGAACAAATTTCAAGTGCTTAATACTGAGTAAAGAAAGTTATCACTCGCCATCAATAGCATGCTTAGAATGCTTTTACTGGATTCGCTTGACTGCATGTATTACTTCTATACCGTGTGTGTGTGTGTGTATATATATATATATATATATGCACGGTTATGTTTCACATACTGTGCATTTTTGCAGTAAAAATGTAGAAGTAAGCGTACCCACTTAGATTAAGGAGGGCTTCACGCTGAATTGCAATACAGAATTTGTCAGCACTTTGTTAATGTGTCTGAGCCATGCTGCTTCAGAATAAAAAGCAAACGGTTCAGTTGAAACGTGTGCAGTTGCTGGTCTTGTTAACTCAGAAGTTCCAAGTTAAAGGTGCATGTTGTTGTTGCACAGCGCGATGCAGTTGGTAAGCATTACGCGTATGCAAGTTGTATGCCTGTATGCTAAGAAGAGCTCGAATAGACAGCTGATGAGGAGGTTCACGTTTTGGCCTCGATAGGATGCTGATGATTTTGAACAGAAGGTGTGGAATGTTTGGAACACAGAGAACGCTCACTGCTCCACTGTGGCAATCTGTACAGTCAGTACCGCATTACACAGGCGCCAGGAGCAAGCTGGAGAAGGGGAACTTTACATATGACCAGTCCGTCGATCGGGAAAGTTTGCTGCAGACAGTAATAGAACATGTCGCCAAACGCACCTTGCAGGGCTCCTGGCTAATTCCAGTAAGAGACGTGTTGCCTGTCTGGGTTTTGTTTTGCTTTAAGAGCCACTAAATTTTACAGATCCAGATAAAAAGCTGATCTTGGAGGTTAGCCTATGATAATCGGGGATTGTGAAACCAGCCGTTCACATGCTGATAAAATATATATATATATATATATATATATATATATATATATATATATATATATATATATATATATATATATATATATATATTAATGAAAGTTGAAGTTGCTACCTTTTCAAAATTATCCCAGAGATTTAATACGATTCACTCGATTAAGTGAGCTAAATACTAATTTAATATTATTATATTATTATTTATAATAATAATAATAATAATAATAATAATAATAATAATAATAATAATAATAATGTATGATAGTGTTCTTCAGCGATGTATTCAGTAAAACGGGATTTCGTGTAGCATATACAGTATATTACATTATAAAATATCCTACATATTGTACATGTTTGAAGCTCAATTTATGTCAATAATGAGATTATAAAATAATAATGTAAACATACATAATTCATTACTAAAGGAAAAATACAGGAACATATTTGGCTTCATGACTTCCGTTGTTTGATGTATGCATTTGCTTTTGATGTTATTGATGTATTTATTTATTTGGCAAGCACACGTGTTGGCGTTTCCCAACAGATCACAATGTATTGAGGCAGCACTGCAGTACACGCTGTTGAAGTGGCTCAGAGCAAGCTGATCTCAAATTGATATGTCAGTTTGTGGGTGTTGATTGTATTAGACAGGAGGGTCACCATTGTCTGAGATAAGGTGAGTGGTTGTCCTTCAAGAACTGGAAAAAAAACCCAGAATCACTATCGATCTGTTCCTGCTGTCAGGAAGACTTCTATTTAATGAATGGAAGCAGGGCTTTGGCAAACAGAAACTGCAGCAACTCACTCTGCCTGTAGGTGTCCCCATTGAGCAAAGTATTGAGGGCCACCTTTGTACACTTTGCAAAAAATATAACTATTAAAACAATATATTTTATATTCTAAGAATAAAATGGAAATTGCATGAAAATATGAGTAAATGTCAAGGATTTCCAGAAATTTGATTTAATTTAGCTTCAGCAAATTAAGAGAACTGTGTTTTATTCATTTTATATCTTAAATGGACATTTTTAAGGACTGTTTAAAAAAAAAAAAAAAAGTAATTTTGATTGATTGATTGATTAAATCAAGTTTTTTGTTTATTAAACCTCATTTCAGCTGTTTCATTCTCTCTTTTCAAAGCACTGTTTAATCTGTGGGAATCTTTGTATAAACATTCTTTAAAAACATTCCTTTTAAAAAATATTCCTTAAAACAGCCTGCATTTTTATGAATAGGGTCATATATTGCGAATGTGAAACCAATGTGAACTGAAATGGGAATGGATTGCGCCAGCTGCCCATTTGATTGGTTCATAACGTAATTTCTTTTCTCAGTGTTTCAGCAATCTCTGGCACATTTTCATAATTCTGTTTGTAACGGATGATTTTATCTTACTGGGGAGAATAAGCATAAACATGGGGATGGGATAGTGTCCCCCTGTCCCCCCCCCCCCCTTTGTATTGTATCTGAAAGGCTTTGGATTAGGCTTTCTGTTTTCATTCATTGTGCTGGGATAATAAAAGAAAGAAAGAAAGAAAGAAAGAAAGAAAGAAAGAAAGTGCAGGAGAGTTTTATTCACACACACACACACACACACACGCATGCACACACACTAGGCTTACTTTAGATACCAATGTTAAATTTGGCTGCCGTTTGGCTTTTGGCTGCTGTTGTTTTTCTGGTTGAGCTAGCTAGTTTATTTGGAAACCCCAGTCCTGAATTAAATCAAAGTTGATGGCGCCGCCATACTGGAGCTACACTTTATAACTGCAATGACAGTGCCAGACTTTTGTATTTAATTCATGTCTTTATTTGAGAATCTCCTCCTGTTACAGTGCAATGTAGGAATAGTGAGATGTGTTTCTCTCTTCAGTAAATGCAGTGCAATGTAGGAATAGTGAGATGTGTTTCTCTCTTCAGTAAATACAGTGCAATGTAGGAATAGTGAGGTGTGTTTCTTTCTTCAGTAAATACAGTGCAATGTAGGAATAGTGAGGTGTGTTTCTCTCTTCAGTAAATACAGTGCAATGTAGGAATAGTGAGGTGTGTTTCTTTCTTCAGTAAATACAGTGCAATGTAGGAATAGTGAGGTGTGTTTCTCTCTTCAGTAAATACAGTGCAATGTAGGAATAGTGAGGTGTGTTTCTTTCTTCAGTAAATACAGTGCAATGTAGGAATAGTGAGGTGTGTTTCTATCTTCAGTAAATACAGTGCAATGTAGGAATAGTGAGGTGTGTTTCTCTCTTCAGTAAATACAGTGCAATGTAGGAATAGTGAAATGTGTTTCTTTCTTCAGTAAATACAGTGCAAGCGTAAAAGGTGCCATTTTGATTGCAGTGACTTGACCTGTGAATTTACCTTGTTTTGTTTGCTTCAGTATCATGATAGATCTGTTCAGAAATACTAAAATAAACAGCATTTTATGAAGGCTCGCTTAGTATTTTTATTAATTGACCGCTTATTGAGTAATAGTAATATAGTGTAATATACAGCCGTGTGCACATGTATTATACACCCCATTGCTTCTGATGTTTTGATTGGTGTGCATATGAAATCAAACCACTGGAACTGAAAGTCTTGGAAAATTGTCAATGTAGGCAAATTAACGATTGTCTAATTTAACTGATGACTTTAATAGGCCACTCATGCAGTTCATTTAAAATAGTAACAGAAAGGAAAAACACATAGCCACAAATGATAAAATGCATGAGACCTTTTAGAAATTATTTCAGATGCCTGATTAAAGCACAGAGTGGTCTAACATTTTCACACACAAGTGCCTGTTGTTTCTAGATCACTGATTACTGAGCGGAGATTGAAATTCTCCCACCCTGAGGTTTTCATGCATGCAGGTATATAAAGGATATATATATATATATATATATATATATATATATATATATATATATATATATATATATATATATATATATATATGCCACATCTGAGGTGTTCTAATACATTTGCACCCTATTGTATAGCTATATGGACCCCCCTCCCCTAGTATCACAAACCACACTTATTTCAGCAGGTTATAATTAAGGGGCTTGTAACTAGGATGTCCCACCTTCAAATCCCAGCTCAGCCACTGACTCACTGTGTGACCCTGAGCAAGTCGCTTAACCTCCTTGTGCTAGTCTCGTATCTTGTAAAGCACTTTGTGATGTTCGTCCGCTATGAAAGGTGCTATATCAAAATAAAGATTATTATTATTATTATTATTATTATTATTATTATTATTATTATTATTATTATTATAATCTACATAAATAATCTACTAAATAATTACAGGAAAATCTGCCAATGAGTGTTTTGTTACAATGGGTGAGAGGATGGCTTTTAAGGAGCTGCAAGGTGGGCTGCAAATCAGAAAGTCCCAGGCTGCACATGAAGACTAACTGACCTGGGAACAGGTCACACGCTGCAGATTCACATGCATATTACTATGAGAGCATGGCGTGCACAGTAGCAATTTATCTTAGAGGCATTTGTCATAACTTTGCATTGCAATTTTGTAATGCATCTTTTGTTTTGACTGTGAAAGAAAAAAAAAGCTTTTAGCTTAATTAAATGGCATATTTTTTAATAACATTCATCAGCCAACTTTCATTCTGTTTTTTTAGTTATGGGCAAATACACCCCCACCCCTTCCCCCTGGACGATAGTTAGATCAATGTAATGGCATTGAAGGATTTTTGTTAGATTTTTGAAATGCTTATTCTTGTTTTTGTTGGTAAAGATGTATCATTTCGGTGGGTTTTGGTGTTGTTGTTTAGATTTTGGAAAATGTATAAGTTTTTGTTTAACTTGGGTACAGTATTAAATTAAACACTGAAAACAGGGCATTACTTGTGAAATTCCAATACCATTCAGAATCACTGCAAACACTGTCGAGGCAACACCAACGTGTGCAAATATACTGTAATCTGAAGCTACTTTCAAAATACTGTATTTGTAGCAACTGAATGTTTCCCCTAGTGACAGCATAGCAAAGTGTAATACAGTATAGTGAAAGCATGTTGAAGCATAGGTAAGTATTATAAATAATAGCAAAGTATGGTAAAGCATATTACCAAACATGGCAAAGCAGGGCAACTATGGTAAATGCATAGTATAACCATGGAAAAAGCATGGGAAAACTTCAAATACTACCTTGGCAAAAATAGTTCATTATTCAGTGATGTAAATGTCATATTTCTTAATGGAAAACTAATGATTTAGTCGGGTCTGGGGTACAGATTCCTGATCAAAGCAGTTCGCAACTATGTAATATAACAGATTATATTTAATTGTACAGTATTTGAGATTTTTTTGTTTGGGTCTATATTTTTGTATTTAACAAATATATGAAGACTTTTAAAAGCACAGATTTTTTTCACATAGACAGCACTGCTGTCTAGATCATTCAAACTAGCCAGCAGTGCCATCTTTTCAGCACTCGTATGTGTTTTTTCTAATACAGGTAACATTAATCTTCTCCTAGTGTTAAAACAGCCGTTCGTTCATTTTCCCATACATCCCATAATTTCATTTCTGCGTTTTGCAGTCTAGTAAACCCTTTCAGCTAGCAATCCGAGTGTTTGCTGGTTCAGTACATTTAATTAGTGTTGATTAATGAAGGTGTATGGCTGCGGAATAGAGTCATGAGAATTCCCAGGGACAAAATGTATTGGCATCCAGGCATGTTCCAGTTTACACTGGGAAGTAATTTGCGTTATTCTTTTGCAAATACAACATTTTATTTTTAGTTTCAGCGAGATTCAGCATGTTGAACACCAGCAGCGTGTATGTGTGGTGTATGCTGCACACTACACTAATGTCCATGCTTTCTGTAACATGGTTCTGAGTTGATTGTGTTCTTCAAACACCACTGAAAGCAAGTAGTCTTGCCGCATTATTTTAAACAGTGGCATTAGGTCCTTGTAAAGTAATAACAATGTATGAAACAATGTAATAAATACAACAGAAGTAAAAAATAAATAAATAAGCACGGCTATAAATACTAAATCCATTTCTAATGTATATGACTGCTTAAACAGGAATGAAAACTTGTAAACATCTGAATCTGTTTCATGTAGATTTACAGCCTCAGTTATAAGAACAGCTTGCTAGGAGAATCAGTGCACAAGAGGGTACGAGGTTGCAACATAAATAAAACCTCTTTTAATGTCTGCGCCCCAAGCTTTCTTGTACAGTAGCCTCTTTATTCTGAAAACCAAAGAATACTCTTCTGGCTGGCAGGACAGGTCAGGAAGTGGGTAAAACAATACAGAAACAAAGCTCATGAATGCCCTCCTCCCCACCCCGCCTCCACCCTCACAAATGGGATATTAATGTGCGCAAAACCAGAGCGAGCCTCTGTCAGTGTTAGATATGCTGAATAGCCCAGCAAAAGGCTTTTAGCTCTCAGGAGGCCTCTTGCCTTGCAGTGTGAGCACAGAGCTGACAAAAGAAGAAATATATTGAGTTCACTTGAGGAAACATACATTACTTCTTTACAAGGACCTAATGCCCTTCGGAAAAAGGGATGCAGGCAAAACAAGTTATTACTGCTGACTATTTTCTGAAAAGAGTAATGCATTAGGGCCATTAAAGAGCCAGGATTAAATGGATAGTGACAGTTTCTCTAGAGTTTTAGAGTTTTATTTTAAATAACATAAAAGAAAAAAAAAACGAATGTTTTGTCCAGACGGTCAGACAGCTTTCACAAAGGCATTTAGGAACATATTTCAAAGTGTTTATGCCAGCCTTTAACAAACTCCTATTTTCACAAAACTAAAACCAAACAACCAAGTTCTGTATTTCAAGTCCTCTTCAGCATCTCGTTTTGTAACATTCACATGTTTTTTTTTTTCTCCTTTCAAAAAAATAGGATTGAAATTAAATAGTAGTCTTTGCACTATTTAGATTATTTGTGCCAGACTAATCCAGTAATAAACTGGCACCAACAAAGAATTACAATTCAGGTTTCTGTTACATGAGAGCAGATATTGAACTTAATGCTGATTTGAACTCAGCTCTCGCCAAGATAAGCACCAACTAAGACTTAGCTTTGCAGTAAACTAATGTGATCCATCTGCATCTCCATCCATTTGCGTTGTTTTCGATCTGATGATGTAGATATCCTTCTGTCTGATATTGATTGCTGAAGTGTAATGCTGGCTCCAGGGATCAGCTCATTTTGCCTCCCCAGTGCATCAGCACACACAACGGCTGCAATGCTGGCTCCGGGGATCAACCTACTGCGGTCTCCCCAGCGCATCAGCATGACAACCGTCTGGATTGAGCTAAGTAGGATACATCTCTGGGGTCTTCAAGTGGACACCTTCCATCCTCAGTGTTTTCTTAACTAGCCCACGACACCTCAAGAGGGCTCAACAGTGATTCTGGTGTCCCAGCATTACCCCCCTCCATCCCCCACTCAGCTCAGCCCAGCTTACTTAACTGTACATCAGCGTTGCTTTCTTTCTATTGTGCTTGAAATCCCCATCCAGACAGGGACTCTCCATCCTCGCTGTTCCGCTTCAGCAGCTAGTTGAGCATACCGAAGTTTCTTCCTCTCATATGCCTCATCCACAGCATCTTCCCATGGCACTGTTAACTCTACCAAATGAACAAGGCATGCTGATCCAGACCACAAGACAATGTCTGGTTGAAGGTTAGTGCTGGCAATCTCAGGTGGAAAAATAAGCTGTTGACATCTGCCAGCATCTTCCAGTCTCTAGCAACTTCCAGTTGTCCTGGGCAAGGCTTGGTTTTAACACTTTTTCTTGATGGTTGCTCTCCTGGATGGAGGAATATTGTCTTTTGCGTGTAATGCTTTGATGGAACTGGTGGCAACTTATTGCTCAGGTTATGCTTGTCTTCCAATGCTAAGGCCAAACATCGCAGCACCTGGTCATGGCGCCAAGTAAACAGTCCTTGGCTAAGACCCACCTTACGTCCTGTCAAAATGTGCCTTAGTGTTGCAGGTGATGAACACAAAGGACATGCTGAGGCAGCGTGGAACTCCCAACCATTTCCTGACGTATGAACTGATTAAAGCTTCCAGCTTCTCAACTGTTGTCAAGGAAACCTCATACACAGTCAGTTGCCACAGCAGTCTTGGCAGTAGACCAAACTGAAAGCATCAGAGTTTCAGTTTGCCTGGTAAAGAGCTGCTGTCTATGCTCTTCAACCCTTCCACTGCTTGCTGTCTAACTTCTCCCACACAAACGGTGTCCTTTAGATCCCCATCGTACCATCTCCGTAGACTTTTCACTGGCTTCTCGAACACTGTTGGTATTGCCTCACCATTAATGTAGAACCTTTTAGCTACTACTTTGCCTTTAATAATAGAGATGCTCCTTGATTTAGTGGGCTTGAATTGCATTCATGCCCATTCAATGTTGTTGGTTAATTTGCCCAATAACCGATTAGTTTACTGCAAAGCTGTGTCTTAGTTGGCGCTTATCTTTGCGACGGCAGAGTTCAATCAACATGAAGTTCAACATCTACTCTCATGTAATGGAAATCATAATTCAGTACTGGAAATGTCATATTTGTCAGTAGAAAATAAATGATTTAGTCTGGTCTGGTGTACAGATTCCCAATCAAAATGGTTTTGATACCATGTCCTAGCTAATCAGCACAGCAGAACAGGGAGGGCCAGTTACCAATGTGTTTATTCATTGCATTACCTGCAGCTGTTAATATTTCATTAGCAAGACAGACCAACATCAGACACAATTATAGGACAAAGGCCAGAAAACATCAAATCTGATCTTATGGCACAGAAAAAAAAAGGCAAACGATGGTAAACTATGGTGAATGCTAAATGACTGTGAAAAGTGAACTTGGTAAACTTTAGTTCCCCAAGGAGGGGAAGTAGAGACTAACCAGGCTGGTTTCGCTGAGTGTGTGATGGGAGAGAATTCCACCGTGACTCTCCAGAGAATCTGCCTGTGATGCTGTTCTTCTCCATCAAAGGAAATTAGATTTGAGAGGTGCTGATGATTGATTGAGATCTGATTCTGTTCTTATCAGAAATAGTCATGTGAGTTTTCTATTAGAAAATGCCTTGAAGCTATGAATAGAACATTAACAGAAACTAATGAAATCAAGGAGCTGCATTTTCTCAGCCAAGGCTCTGGGTCTAATTGTGCAGCTCCTGTAGTGTGCATGTTTAAAGGAATAATTCACCAATTTCTCAAATAGAGTTTCAAGTTTACATGCTTTCTATACATGGGGAGCATTGTGCTACAGCACAGGCACCCAGAGATAGGAGGATCCCTGTGACTGTTCCTCTTCTACCATTCAAATTCAAGATCTAACGCTTTTTTATTCTTCAGAAAATCTCCCTTGCCTTAAGGATCTGGACTTTAAAGAAGCCTATTCTTAGGTATTCTTTTTGAAAAACAACACATATAGAATAAGCCATATATTTACATTAGTGAGTGAGATTCCTTTTCAATATATATGTTCAGATTGCTACATTCTTCTGTAGTTGAGAGTCCTGTTCTAATGATGAGCTCCACCTCATTGGAAATTGGACCTTGTTGGCTCTCTAGTTTGTATACATTTCCACAGCAGGCACATTCTCCCCTGAAACCTTCCTTTGCACTTTGCCACTCTGAACTAAACAGACTTGCTCTCGCTAGAATCTGCAGCAGCGGGGGGCTATGAACGCCAACTGCCAACTTTGCTGTAGCTCGAGGAAGCAAAACCAAATGGACTTGGAGTTATCTCATTTACCTGCAAGCGTGATAATGTACTGTACTGCATTTTTTATTCCAGAGAGAGAAGGAAATGGAATGGCAGCCTAACAAGTCTGCTAGTACATTCCATTGTATGATGATTTTTTTTTTAACTTGTTTCAATTTGTCATTTAAAGAGCACCTGCAAGTTTAGGTCATAATGCCAGTCGAGACCTCACTGGTTCTTAATTACCACGATGGAGCAAGCCTGTCATCATCCATGGGAAACCAATCAGCAGACACACCATTCCACTCCGTTTTCAACGGAGGGGACCGCTGGGATACTACAATGCATATCTGATGGCTCACCTGCCCATAGCCCATCACTGACCTGGCGCACATTTCCATCGCTACCTGTATGTTTTGTTCCCTTCTCTTTGGAGCTGATAGGGAGAAGGGCGTCTCCTACACCAGGGGTCCATTAATCCAGTCCCTCCTGGTTTTCTAGGTTCCGTTTATTGAGACCTGGAGGAGTTTAAACAGAAGACCTGGTCTCAGGAGCTTGAGGACTGGATTGTGCATCCTCTGTCCTACATGATATCTCAAGAGATATTGGGACTTGTTCTTTGAGATTGGGGGGGGCATTGGATTATTATGCAGACACTGTACAGTGACACCAGGCTTTGTATGTCATTTGGTTCATCTTAGTTAATAGCGCCTGCTGCTGGTAGTGGTAGAGGATTGCGTGGCTTCAATGATGTTTCATGCTGGCACTAGATAGTGCACCTGTGGAGTGGGGCAGAGTGTCTTCCTGAGAGAGGCAGTGTTGTTCAATGATTTTCTTAGTGGCCGAGCATTCACTGTAAAGTGCATTAGGAGCTGCAAGAATCCTGAGAGGCAGTCTGCTGCAATGTGTATTCAAGTTCTAAGCCTTTGTGCTCGCATTCTCTGCAGCAGGTCTAAGAGGACTCTGAAAAGTAACACTGCACTCCATTATTAGGCTATACATTGCTAGAAAACAAACTAAACAAAGCAAGGTTGAGATGTTAAATCCTCGTCCTAGGAGCTTCTGCAGTGGAACAGTTGGCTGAATAAGTGATATTTCCCAGATAGCTGAGTAGACATGATCGCTGTGGTAAACCATTGTCCCAGGAGAGAGGATTTCTGATCTCCTCACTGAAGCTCACGTATTGCCGAATTGATAGTTTATAAGAGTGACAGTTTAGAAGTATCGGGACCACGGGGAGCAGTCTGGTCATTAATGGATTGCTCAATTTTGTTCTAGTTTGTCTTAATGACAATGAGGTTCTCCAAGGACTTCAGTGACTTTTTACAAATACTGCTGATGAGCCCACATGCCTGTTCTGCTCGGAAAAGCATCAACATAATTCCCTGCTTTTAAACCTAGTCGTCAAGCAGCTGGTATATTTCAAAGAAAAGTTTCTGCTGTTGTTCGTAAAAGTTTCAAGTTCTCAAAGAAAGTATTTTTGAGTCACGGATTTTAATAAAATGTTTGTGATAAAATGAAAAATTTGAAACGAATATTGATGGAAGTAAGAAGTAAATTATATATGATATTGTCTTATGAAATCTGATTTGAAAGTTTTTTTTTTTTTTTTTGACATTTCAAAATTCTGTGGGATTTTTTGATGGCAAGAGGTTTTGTGAGTAGCAATTCTTATGCATTGACTCGTCCGTCGCTGATGTGATGAATTAGTTTTGCCAGCAAGTCGAAATAGTAGGACCTCAAGTAGTTGCTTTATATGACTGACTGACACTGACAAAACTGGTATATATATATATATATATATATATATATATATATATATATATATATATATATATATATATATATATATATATATATATATATATATATATATATATGCAACAATTTTATAGATGGCTTATAATTGAATCCAGTCAAGCAGTTCTGAATCTCCTTATAGAAATCACTGCTGTACTTGCCTGTGCTTTTGTAAATGACAGGTTATTATTTAGCAGTGGGGTTTGTCTGCATGAGAAACCACATGTTTTTGAAATGATGCAAAGGTTGACAAAGCCAAATCTGCCAGTAAAACTACCTGCATACATTTCATAATTGTATTTTAAAACTGATTTGTAATCAAATGATGCATTTTGTTAACATCTGAATGTTAAAATGTCTAGCCATGCTTGCTAACCGAACCTGGAGTTTCCAGAAAATCACGCACTTGAATTAAATTTCCTAAATAACTCAGTGTGTCATTGGTGCCTGGACAGGATCAATAGAATGGAAATTGCTTGTAGTTTCCCCAAAGTGCTGCAATGCATTACTGAATTTAGAATTTCACTGTGCAGCCTTTCGATCTCATTTGGAAAAAAAAAAAAACCCACACACAGACATACACTGAGGGAGTCTGAGTCAGATAATAGCACCACCAGCATTTACATAGTTAAAATATCAATCAATCAGATGTAGAACTCTCAAGGCTCTGTACATAGTACAATAGGAGCCTCGCTGCTGTTTGCATACTTTTATAGACTAAAATACCTTCAAGAGATTCTTGGATTGCATAGCCACTGCACAGGGATCATTTACAAATGTAAATCAATTGACAGATTGCTCAGCATTTAGGAAAAGCAGAACATTTAGAAGCAGAATCTAAATCTCCCTATACACACTGGCCAGCATTATACCAATGCAACACATGCTCTAGGGTCTAGTAAGTGCTACTCACTCACTCAGTCCATTCCAGTCCAGGACCTGGATTTCCATTAAATAATTAAAGACCAGGCTTCAACTGGAATGGATTGACAGAGCCACAAGTGAGGACCACTGCTTTTCTATACCTCGTGGCTATTTGCATTACAGTGTGCTTTTTTGGGTCAGCTAGTCTTTAGTTATTATGACCATGGCACGAGAGCAGTATGTTGGGGTGCTGTTCTTCTGCAGTGTAGCCTTTAGCCTCCTACTTCAAAGGGGACCCAGCCGAGAACAAAGCAGCCTGCCTTCAGCGTCAGGGTGCGCCCTTTGAAGACGCGAGATGAGGAGTGAAAAACACTGTATTTCCTCTAGGAAGGTTGCTGGGCAGTCAAAACCTCAGATCTCACAAACCACATTTAGGCATGCCAGTGAATTTGAAGCTCAGGTTGCAACACTGTTAATAAGTCTCTGGCCAGAGTTGTTTGCTACACATTACACTGTGCCATGGGGGATGCTTTGCTTTTTTATTAGCAAAAACACCAGTATCAAGTAAATGGTTCAAAACGCTGAAGAACAGAATCATTCCTTGTTCTAACCAATTAAGATCTGCGTTGTCAAGTGTTCTTGCCCAGAGGAAAAGTGTATTGTAGCAGCTGCTTTTCTTTATGCTTTGTCAGGAAACACTGTGTGTTTAAATTGAGTGACAGAGAACCAGGCTTCATTCATTTGGAACTTGCTCCTAAATTCCACAAGAATCTAAGCAAGTTAGACACAGAGCTAGCCACTTTGATTCTTATGCCACGGTTTTACCTGATACACCCAGTTGGAAGTGATTTCAGATCACTTTGTTTCCATCAGCAGTAGACCGGGATCAAACCAGTCTTAATCAGGACTCTTTCAGCCTTGGTAAGCTAATCACCATCTTCTTTTGTTCCACTTTTTGGAGTGTTTCATAAAAATGAAATTATAACTTAAATAATGTACATGCACATATAAACCTGGCTCTTCTAGACAAAACTGGAAACATCTTACTGTACTGGGCGGTATTTATTTTTTTACATTTTGAATGAATTTTTCTGTCTAACCTGTTAAATGCCCATTTCTCAACAATGCTCACATGAAATCCTCTTGTGGGGTCTTCTACACCCTGATGGATTTTCATGCTATTGGAAAGGTCTTACACATGCGTCCCACTGTTAGCACATTAGCTTTTTCAGCAAGAGCGTTGTAACCATAATCAATGGACTGGCGTGAAGATTGTAAATTAAACAGCGTTTGACTAGCACTGTATAACTAAATACTCAAAGGAGTCATCTCATGAATTATACAGAAGACGGTGACCAATGGATTTACACTAGATCTTTGTAGCTAACTGAAAAGACCATCTTTAATGGTTTATTGGTGACCATATCAGGTAGAAAAAGGGTGGAAGTGCCTCTTTTTATCAGGGAAAGAGAAAACTGCTGGAAAGGTAAGATATTGAATGATAATACAACACCTTTGAATCTTTTTCCAAGAACTAATAATTGATGACTATAGCAGTATGATGTTAAATTTTCTAGATTTAGATTTTGTATAGTGTTAATTAATCTGGTTCTAAGAACCTCTAAAGCAGTTTCCAACAGTTTCTAAACTTTTCATATTGTTATTTTTTTGTAGCAACGATTGTTAAAATCCCTTTAAGCTTGTGTTAGAATAGAATCACCCAGATTTGCAATCAGCAATGAATGTATGTTTCCAATATGAACTTGTTAATGGCGACTGAGGGATAAGATAAGTTCATGTTCTGGGAAAGTGATATCTGGTCTGGACTCAAACTCATATTTCTTATGATTTTCTCATTATTTTGAATTTAGCAGTTGGGGAATTTGCATTTCAGGAAGAATTCCTATTATGTGATATATGTATGCCTTTGGATCTATGCACTGGACATATGTATGCCATTGGATTTTTGCACCATAGTTTTTTGATGAGCTGGGTGTGTTTAGTTGGAACAGTTGATAGTCCTTTTTAGAGTAAGCCTTGTGTCTCATTTACATGGAGTCCGCAGGGTCCCCCAACACGGCATTCCAAGGACACACTGGCTCTGCAGGAAATCTTAGTGTTCAGACAGGTATAAATACAGACCCCAAGGACGTGTCACTTCAAACCAATCCCAGAGGGGCCCCCAGCAGTGCCAGGGACTGCCAGCATTAATTTTAGCCCTTATTGACGATGACTAATCCTTTAATGGTGACAAACTGCCTGGTGTAAAATTAATAGAAGTGCATGTGCTTTTTATGTGTAGTTTCTATGTATATTAGTAAGATTGTATTAACAGCCCCATAGACAAATTCAGCATGCACACTTGTTTTTGCTGTTGTGTGTGTGTGATGGTCTTATACTGTCACTCCTGTATGACTTTTTTGCATGTCCCCAGCGACAGTGCAGTTGATGTACATACATGATGTTCTACCTTTTTGTATTTACGGCTGTGGCAGGGGATGCATATTCACAGTCAGAGGAAGGTGCTTTACTTGAAATTGCAGTCCATGCCAGTCTAAGCTACCTGCAGAGCCTTCTTCATTTATGTTCAGATTGCCATTGGCGACTCCAGAATTAACTTGGCTCCCCTGCATCTAAGGAGCAGTCATGAGAAATTCAGGTAAAAAGTTGTTGCTCCCCTCCTCACCTCCAACACCCCCTTAACTTCCCATTCTCCTGATTCACCCCCAGCACCCCCTTCATCAGAGATTCTCCTGATTCCCTGGGACCATAAATCCTTTTGGAACAGCCTCCCCCATATGGGACAGATAGTACATGAATATTATTAACAAAAGCAGTGAAGAGATGCCGTGGCAGCAGCCTGTAAGAAACTGCAGCATCAGTATACATGACATGAGCACTACAGCAAACACTGCAGAAAAGAAAAGCCCTATGCATATTTAGAGTGTCAGTGCTATTCAAATTACTCCCTTGAGTTCTGCTGTGCAGCGTCCTCACTTCCCAACAGCGCCTTCAAGAGAATTTAACCTCCCTTTAAGAAAGACACAGGAAAGGTGGGCTCACGCATTCGTTCAATTCACAAGCTCAGCTGGGAATTCACTGAATCTGCCAGCAACGGTTTGTCAGTTCGGCTGGAAATGGCTCTATAAACTATTTGTTTCTCTCTCTCTCTCTCTCTCTCTCTCTCTCTCTCTCTCTCTCTCTCTCTCTCTCTCTCTCTCTCTCTCTCTCTCTGCATTATTAATGTATTTGTCTTTCCCTGACAGGAGCCTGAGCAGCAATGGGTCTCATTGCCATTAGATAATAGTTTAGTTGTTATAAATTAAGTTTGTCAAAAACCTCGTTATGAAAGCATTGGTGTGGAAGACCACCCCCTGTTATTCGTTTGAGTTGCCCTGTAACTGCATAAAATCAGGTGCATGTCACAGTACTAGGACAAAATAATACATGCGTTATATGTTGTGTAATTCAACTGCATGGGCCTTCCAGAACAGCTTTAAACAATGAGGTTTTGAATCCCTATAAAATTTGTTTTTGAATCCCAGTAAAGCAGCATTTGACCAGTGCTTTTGTTAATTTGATAAACCAGCAGCCTATATACCCAGGGGGACCCAGCGGGTTATTCAAACGGGTCTATTTATACCTCTATTATTTTTATAATTTCTGATTGAGATACTTTGAATAATTAGGCACCCTGTTCAGGCTAACACTGTGTGTTCGAGGAAGTCATCAAATCGACAGTCAGGTCTCTCCAGTAGTTAGATTCAAGGTGTTTCCAACAGGAAGACAAGCCATTAGGGCTGTTTCAAGCAGTTCCTGAATAGGGTTTTGAATAGGCAGTACTGATGTATCAAAGTCAAATCTGCTTAGAAAAGCAAGGAACAGCCAACAAGCCGTTTTGTACGTTAGACAAGTGACCATTCTATACCAATGGCCTTGAATGCATTTCCTATTGGAATCTTCCATCCCAGTTAGTTATTTAATCTTGTTTTATACGCCTCTAATATGCAGTTCATTATCTTTTATTAAAAGGAAACTCCCAAAAGTGCAATCAAATGAAAACAAAATAAAGAACGGATTGCTACTGTAATAACTGCATTGTGACAGCAGCAATACCTGTGTGTGTACATCCAAGACAGAAAGGTGACTTTAGCAGTTAAAGTCTCCTCTTCAAGCATTAGCCTCCAATCTTAAGCTGTTGAGCCTTCTTCCTCAGTTGATGCGTACAGAACCGATGACTCAGAGCAAAAACAATTCAAAATAAGGAGGTAAAAAAAACTTTAGAGGAGTAACAAGAAACGGTGTAAAACTGGTGGTGCAGAAAATTGTCCTGACAGCTGTGTTGTTATTTTAGCCTCCTCCTCTCAGTGTTACACTAGCATCTGTTTAAAATACATGAATTGAGACTCTGTTCCTTGCAACCTGTGTGATAGATTGGGCTGCTTCTCGCGTGTACCTTTCACATTTCTGCTGACTGCAGTGTAGCCACAAAATACAATATATAAAAAAAAAGAAAGCACACCAATGGGCAAGTTAGACTTTTTATTATGGTAATCAAAGATTTTTTTTTAATATATATATACTGTACTCAGCAGCAGTATAACATTGCATTATGTAAATCAGGCTGTGCATTGATGTAGGTGCTCCAGATAGCTTAAACTGTAAAAGATTATTATTTTTGTTAATGTTAATAGTAACATAACATTAAATTAAAGGTCATGCACACATGTTTGTCTAGCCTAGACACACATAACATATTCAATGAAAAGTACAAGGAGTGTCGCATAAAAAAAACAACTACTAGTATTTTAAAAGTATCCTATAATCTTATTATAGGATACTTTTCTCTTCACAGTCTGCTGCAGGTTCTTGAGGAGTGCTTGGTATCTCAGACCCCTGTATACAACATGCTGCAGGCATGGAATCTAGCAACACTGCACAATTTATCTGGTAAATCGCCAGTGGCAGCAGAGCTGGCTTCTCTGGCTCATGACCAGAATTCCAGCTGCAGTGGCTCCTAATACGAGGTGCTCCTCCCCTTGCTGGCATTGTGAGCCAGGGCAGCTGCTTCACCATGCATGACAATGAGAGCCCTAAGGAGCTGCACTTCCCGTGCAATTCAGACCACTTTTCAAATGGCTATTTAATGAAAAAGAACAGGACTAGCTGTTTACTATCAAGACAACCTCTCTTAAGCACCTGTTTCAGTCATTCTTTTATGCTGAAAAACATTTTAGGGGAAGTGTACTTTTTGGTTCATGCAATAAATTGGGCAAATGTGTACTGTTTCAATTATTATGAAGTAAAGCAGAGGTATTGCTCCATGTTTGTTTATTTTTTTTCATATTTTCACTGCACCTTTTGTTAACTTTTTATATTGGTGTTTGTTTATGAGTGCACTTTTTAAACTTTGCTGAATTGTTGTAGCTGAACCTAATGCTGCAATCGTGCAGGCAGGCATGTGTAAATATTGAGCTCTCAAAGCTATACCAGGGGTTTAATGTGGAGCAGTTCATTTGCAGGAGAATTGTGATGAACAGCATATTATCCTCTTATTATATTGACATTCATGGCTTGAATAATTATGCCGGCTGTGAGTCTAATTGAGCCTGCTGGGGGTGCGCTGGTAATAAATGAATCCAGTTGGATGTCCTGCAGTTTGGTTGTAATGGAAGCTTTAGCGTGGCCTCATGAATGTGTGAGCAGCTTTTCTTGAGGGGTTAGAATGTCTGTATTACTGTAATGAAGTGTTAATGTGGTGCAGTGTCGATGTGCTACATGGATTTAATTAAGACTCAGAATATCTTTTTCATAAGAACATCACAAACAATGAAGTAATAAAACAGTTTTAATTATTATTGCATTCCAAATCTCCTCTCCAATATCACTTTTCACCTTCAGATATAGTTGCAAACCCATAATAACAAGATAATCTGGGGCTAAACCTAACCCTAACTGTAACTGTAACCCTACCCTAACCCTACCCTACCCTAACCCTAACCCTAACCCTAACTGTAACCCTAACTGTAACCCTACCCTAACCCTAACCCTAACCCTAACCTAGCAGAGCTATGCAAAGCAAATTGGGCCAGGCTTGATGGATCAGACCCGTCTGCTGCTCAGAGAGCTTAGGCAAGGAAAGGGGTACACTGAGCAACGTGAATAATGTGAAGCGATGAGACAGGTGCACTTTTAAATTACTGGCATTATATACTATCAACAGATTGCTTCAGCTCAATTCACATGGGTCTTGGATGGTGTGTTTGCAGTTCTGAGATGTGCAAACATAAGGCTGGCTTTTTCTGATGGCACTCAATTTTAAAAGCTCTTTGGATCAATTGCTGCAACAAGCTGTTAGCCGCAAAGAGTTGCCTTCAGCCTGGGACACAGTCTCTATCATGGAAACGGGTTTTGCAAATACAATTAGACTCACAATGAAACCCTCTTCAAGGGACCACACATGTAACTGTGCCTTCATCATGATTGTATGAAGAGGATGCTATGAAAATTAACTTCCTCGGGCATTGGGTATCAGCTACATGTAATGCAGGTTTAATCTACTTGATCTCAGTAAAAATGCTCCTCCTTTGGTGTATTAGGAAGCGAGGCAGCCGTTGTACTGTATTTGTATTTGGAGAAATGGCTCACCAGGGATATTCGAGAACAAGCCAGAGCACAGATTAATGGCACTGAGGTCAAAGCATCCTTTCTAAGAGAAAGCAGAAGCTGGTTCTGTTCAGCAGCATTCATCTTATTTATTGTGTGTGTGTGTGTGTGTGTTTGTGCATATATAAGCATTGTAAAGAACAGTGAGGTATAGTAAAGCATATTAATAAACATGTCAAACCAGGTTACTGTACTAAGATACTGTAAATGCATAGCATAACCATGATAAAAGCATGGGAAAACTACAAAAAAACTGGAAAAATGCCTTTTGTTCATTTGAACTGGTTAGACTATAAAAAGTAAAAGATCTGATTTAAATTGATGTGATCTATAAAATTGATCTATTGTTGTGTACAATTTAGGCTTTAAAAAGCCTATAATGTCAGACGAAGCGGATGGCCAAAGAAAGCCGGAAAGTGTCTGCTCAACCTTGTTCCTCTGGAAAGTAGCTGTGCTCTGTGTTTCAGCATATTTGTGTTGAACAACTGTGGTGTAAATATTATATGACGTATGTGTTTAACATGTATATTCAATGCCAATAATGACTGAGGTTTAGTTAATAATTCAGAACACAGACAAGACCTAAACAAAAATCATTGAGCAAATAGAATGGGCTGCTTGAAATTAAATTAATTGAAAATAAATCCATAATCAAAACAACCCTGCTTGCAAGCAAGGTGTTAAAATGCTCCACAATCTTGGAGAATCCTAACCTTAACTCTAATGGAAATGCCAACCCCAACCCCAACCCTAAACTTAACCCTAACGCTAACCCCAAACCCAAACCCAAAACCAACCCTAACCATAACACAAACCCAAATCCCAACCCCAATCCCAAACCCAACACTAAATTTAACCCCAACCCCAACCCCAACCCTGACTTCAACCCCAAACCCAATCCCAACTCCAACACTAAACTTAACCCTAACCCCAACCCCAACCCCAACCCCGACTTCAACCCCAATTTTCAAGGGGTACTGTAAGGGACTCTAATGATATGAGGATAACAGTTTGTACTATATGGTTAGTAAAGATGGTCTGTTGTTCATTCTGTTGACACAGGTGTCCTCTGTCTTGTATTAGTGAGCACAGTTTGAACTGTCCTCAGGGTTAGATCATTTCTTCTTCACTGAGTTCAGTAGGGCTGACAAAATTGGAATCGCTCCTAAAGGACGAGATGTTCTCAGTCACAAGCAGCTCTGAAATGTTGAAGTCGTTCTCAATTCCATTACTCTGAACAGTTCAGCTGTCTGTTCCAAACTGAAACTAAACACTGTATCTCTTTTAACTCTTCATCGTTTTCTTGTGGTACAGTCTGTAAATGGCAATTGTGAATCATAAGAAAGAATGGGCTCTCCTTTAAGGTGCTTTTCTTGAGCCAACAGTTCATTGTATTCATTAAAGAGCAAAGAAGCATGTTAATTGCACAAGGCAATTCTACTCTTTCTGATCAATCTACTCCTATCAGGAATCATACGTTATGCAGTGGAGATACCTAATCCCCTTCTGCAATTAAACGCTTCCTTTGCTTTTTAAATAAGGATCCCAGTCAGCGCAAAAGTAGAAAAGAACCCCCTCACCCCTAACCCATGTCTTATTGTGGGTGATGTTTTTGCTGCTGCATTCCACTTTGACATGCAATACATTGTTCTTAACATAGAGCAACACAGAGATTGTTTCTTAAGACTGCAAAATGAACACTGTGGTGTGTTGTTCGGGGTCCCTGTGAATTGAACCGAACTCTCGTTGCCAAAGTAACAATGGGAGCACTCGCTGGCTGCAGTTCTCTTCTTGCTTTCACTGGGTGCACAGCAAAGTCATTGTGAATTGATAGCATCACACCGAAGAATTGCAAATGCAGTGCAAACATACCCATTGTAGGAAACGTGGTACATGTCAGCACATTGTTATGCAATCATGGGCAGATGTGCCATTTACACATTTATTAGCTATTGAATTAGAAGAGACAGTTTATATTTAAACTGTTTCCCATCACCTGGAAAACTAGATTTCATTAAAGAAGAAGAAGAAGAAGAAGAAGAAGAAGAAGAAGAAGAAGAAGAAGAAGAAGAAGAAGAAGAAGAAGACGACATGGTATAATTTCATTATCAAGATTTTTTGAGTATTATACAAGTATTGTAAATTGAAGTTAAGCATAAGGAATAGTTTTCAATGTGTTTAAATTCTTATAACAATCATCAATATATATATATATTTTTTTTATCAAAAAATGTAATTAAATACAAAATACAAAAGTAATCCAGAGAAATGGAAGAATGCATGTGCAGACAGACACAAAACATATTGATTTTAATTTTCTTTTATTGTGGCGACATTGATGACACCGAATGGCAATCTGTATTGTCAAGCTGGGTTTGCTTGGGGCTCTTGCCCTGGGAGCCACAGATTTCAGACTAGATCTTTCACAGCCAATAATGAAAAACCAATTAGCCAGCTCTGGAGTGCGTGGGGCTCTTCACACTGAGCAGTCAGTGCAAGCATTGGCAGTTTGCTGCTGAACAACAAGAACTTCTGTACAATTCACTATGGGCTCAATGTTTTACTGAAATTGTCACTAGATCTATATGTAAAGGGTAGCGTTGTGTGACACTCTGTCATTACGGATTGTGTCCTCTCCCCTGTTGCTGAGATGAGATGAGGTTAAAAGCTCTAAAAGCATGAAGGATGACAAGCCCAGCTATTTTTCACAGAGGTTAAAATGCTTGCTTGAGGTGCGCAGGTTCGCTGGTTCCTACCTAGCCTCTGTCCTTTTAGATATAGGTTTGGTTTTCAATATACTGTTCTGCACACTAAAAGTTAAGAATGATAGTCTGTCATACTGTACATAGCTGAATAGAAATACTTTACTGCTGATCAAAACTGGATTAAGTAATACATAGGTAGGCTTATTGCACAACTGTAACTGTTATCACCTTATTTATTTCAATATCACTCCATTATTTATAATGCCACACCCAGAATGAATATGTAACACCATCTTATTTTTTGCCTGAGTTTTCAGGAGCACTAAGAACAGGTGTAATGGGGCATTGTTGTAAATACTGAGGTCATTGTGGTGCCCTGACCTGTGATTGACTACAGTCAGCAATTATTGCATAACCCTACATCTTTTCTGTCAATGATAATGTCGTTTCACGGGTTTCGACAACAGATAAATGGATCAGATTTGAGAATTTCATTTTGAACACAGAGTACGAGATATGCATTTAGAAAGAATATTGGTGTCACTTTATATGAAGTGTTTCTAATAACTGTGCATGTACATAGTGGCTGCTCAATGCATGTGTATTTGCACATTAGTGGAATGTTAATTTAAATGTTAAGCACATAATCATTTTTTGCACGATATATGTAAGTACACAATTGCATCAGAAAATGGTTAGGGTTTGGGTTCGATCGTGCAGAAGATTTACACATTAAGTACATCATAGCTATGTATAATAACATTGTAATTATGTGTAAATAATTAACACATCTATTTACTGAGTAATTAGAGAGACTTCATGTAAAGTGTTAGCAGAATATTTCAGTAACCTTTAAAAAATACATTTAATGGGACCCATTTAATATAAGAAAAATTGTAAGAAGCAAGGTTCATGCGCTCGTGAGTCATCAGCATGCTTTGCTTGCTGTTAGTTTTGACGGATTTCCTGATTATTTTCCTTTTCTCACAGTGGTTCAAACCCCCCTTGATAAATCATGCTCAGTGTCTCTTTATGAATGCCTTTCAAAATGTTTGGATTTAGGGCTCATGCCATTTAATGAAGAGATTTCTCTTTATTCAGCCTGCCAGGCTGATCTGTAATAACGCTGCACACTAAACTACAGCAAAAAAAAAGTGCTACTTTAAATGATCTAGTTAAGCAGTAAGAAAATGACATGAAAGACATGTGAAATATTCAGCCTACTGGGGGTAAGATGCTGTCTAGCCAGGCTTGCTTTTAGCAGACCAATGAAATTGCCATTTGTTTCAAAAAGAGGGTTTCGTGTGCTGACATTGGCATGGTGAAGGGGTCAGGGCAGGTTGTATCTTAAGGGGGAAGCAATGAATTATTTATGAGTTTTAAAATGCAGCAGTCTTTTGTTGCATGTTTTACATCTTAATTAGCAACAGCACAGGGTGCAGAGAGTGTGCTGCGGAGAGACCCGGTGGGCTCCTGATTCAATAATTCAGCTTGTCTCCGACTAGGCTGTCAACATGTAAAAGGCTTGACTTCAGTATGTCATCGTTATTGCGAGAATGGAGCACAGGTGGGTCTTGACTTTGTTCAGATACATTTGTATTCTGCTGATGCTACGACCCCCAGAATGAGGCTGCCATTTGAAAAACCTCGATGGCTTCATGAACTGACTCTTTATTCAGGTTCTTGAAGTCAATCACTGCATGCATAAGGCCATGGGATCGTTTTTAGAATCAGCAATGACGACAAGTTTATAAAAAAGATTGATAGCCAAGCCGCCAGCACACGTCAAATATTTCACCCTGATGTAGATCAGTCAAATGATGATTACAGGTCATGTGCCTTTTCTCAAGCAACAGGTATAACAGATATGCATTTTTAATATGTGTTAAGGAAAAGGAGTACAAATTAAAGGTATTATGCAAGGATTATTGGTATTTAGTAGGCTGTGATATTAATCAACCTGTAAAATACTACCCCCATGGGTAATACAATTACTAGGTCTTACAGGCCAGTGTAAAGAAAAATAATTGCTTATAATGGAACTACAGAAAGTACAATAAGCCAGGATTAAAGCATGGGACTATTGCTTTTTTGTTTTCTTAGCAGTCTAGCTACATTACGTTATAATAGAAACAAACCAAATTGCATTCCATATGAAAAATGTTAATCACAAAAACACTTTTTTGTTATGTAACTGTTTGAAATTATATATATAATATCCCAGATGTACACAACAGGTTTAAAGGTTTTATTTCAGGATGTTTTGGACAAAAGCCCTTCTGCTGTTATACCTTCTTTCAAACATATATATATATATATATATATATATATATATATATATATATATATATATATATATATATATATATATTAGCAGCATTTTTTTCTTTTTTTCTGCATGTTTTTTCAAACTTCTTATTTCACAACATTGTTCAAGTTCACCTGAGGATCCTATGAATCTTTAAACACTATATATAAGATTTATTATATATATATTAAGTCCTCTGAAGGAGAACAGAAATTAGAGACATTAAAGAAAAAGAGAGAGAAATAGAGAAATAACTGGCGACGACGAGAGTGTGTCTCAGACCTTCGGAAACTTTGAAAGGGACCTGCCTGCCTGCCGGCCTGCCTCCCTGCCTCCCCGTCTCCCTGCCTGCCTGCCTGCCTGTGTGTGAAGTGTCTCTGCCTCTCTCACAGAGTTCAGGTCCTTGCTCAGGAGTGCCCATTGGAGCAGCAGCCGCACAGGGGAGGTCAGCAGTGTCTGAGGTGAGCATCGAGCAGCAAGGCAGCAGCCCAGCCCGGCTTGTGACTTTGATTTTTGATTGTATTTGTTTAAAATATACAAAGTCCTGTATTAAGAATACACGCAGTCAGATTCATCCACTTTGGGTTTATTGAAGAGTTCAATTTAAACTTTTTTATCCAAATGTTCTGTAATAACATTTTTGGGGGATGTTCTTTATATCCTCTTCAATAGCCTCAGGATTCATGACTTTCTGCTTTCATGTGTTTTCTTGTAAAGTTTCCCATAGTAAATAAGCACAGTAATGTTTGCAATTCTGTAACCCATGCTTTTCCAATGGTTGTACAATGCATTACTACAGTTTATCTTGCTTTGCCATGCTGTTAATATGCTTCACCACACCTCATTGTGCTTTACAATGCTTACATATTCGTTGCCATGCTTTCACTATGCTTTATTACACTTTGCTATGCTTTTACTATGGATTTATACTTTATATTGAATGGTTTCCATAGTTTGAAGGAGACCAAGTGGAAATGTGTTTGTATTGTCATACACTTATTTGCATGTTTAAATTACAGAATATTTATTTATCTTCCAAGTTGCAATTCTCTTTGCACTATGTCACAAACCTAGTAAGAAGCAACTAAAACTGCCTCTTTTACTCCATACCTTAACCCTTTATCGAGACATTACCTCTATTGGAAAAGCTCACATTCAACAGGCGTTGAGTTCTTAATGTAAAACGTTTAAGAAGGCTGCTTTATATTATGCTGAATAAGATGTTTTATGGGAACTGTCCTTTTATATATATATATATATATATATATATATATATATATATATATATATATATATATATATATATATATATATATATATATAATATATATTACTTTTCGTGAAAAGCATTAGGTACATCATTTAAAAGCATTAACAAACAACATGGGTTATATTTTACTAATCTAAACAGCTGTGCATCTTAATAAATCTAACATTTGAAAAACAGTTTTTAGGTGAGCCTGTTTTCGCTGCATTGTTGTCGCATGTAGTATTGTTAATACACAATATGTCAATACAATCTAAATCACTCCTGAAAGATTCATGATTCATGATAAGTTGAATAGCGACGGTATTAAGATCTACCACTGTTTAGATCATTAAAATAGACCCCGATTGGTCATGTTTGATTACAGTACCGTCAACAGGCTGCACAGTGTTGTGTTGGTTTGTATTAAATCATCCTGTAGTGAGAATGAACACCAAGTTAACCTCTGACTCCAGAGATGAACTTTCGCTGAAGGGGAAATGAAAGCCACATTGATTTTCTTTTCACTTTTCATTTTCTTTCACTCCGGCAGTAACTGCAGTACATATATCCCTTAGTGCGGTACTGTGGTATCAGATGTGGGAATGACAGCTGAGGTATGACGTTGACTTCATTGCGGGCTTCTGCTGTTTATACAAAGGACAAATGAGTTGTCAGCAGCTTTCCTGTTAACCCTTTCTGGGTAACTGGAAGCATAACAGCACACACATATGTTCTTCTCAGCCTGGAATCAGCTTGATTATCTTGTCTGGTTTCATTGGCTGGTTTCACTGGCTGGTTTCACCGGTTGGTTTCACTTGCTTAACAGGAGCTATCCCAGTTGAATTCAATTAAGAAAAACTGCACTCAGGTTATTATCCTGCTTTGTGGCAGAAGTGAATGAACATGAATTGGCAGGCATGTGCTGGCACTGGATCTTACCACTGCACTGACCCTTTGGTTGATCATGCCTTTGTATTATATATTAATGATGAATTTTCCAGGAACAAGAACATGAATTTGAGCACTCAGATGTAGCCAGTAACCAAAGATGAATCTACCTTTTATATACCCACCTTTGGCTTGAATAGATACAGGGAGTTGTATGTTATATTCATTTCAATGATTTTTTTCTTAACCCAGGTATAACTATGAAGGTGTGTGGAGGGTTTCCCTGGATCCCAGAGCTGGTGGCGCTCATCTGGATGTTAAACATGGCTGGCTCTCTAAATCCAGACGACCCCAACGTGTGTAGCCACTGGGAAAGGTAACTGTGTAAGAGAGTCCAACTTAATATAATAGAATGAGTGGACCTCATAATAAACAGGACCCAGAGTTAGACAAGCAGGTCTTTTAATAAATCTGTACTTTAAAGTTTAACATTTTTTAAAGTAATCATAGTCAACAAAATTGTTCCATACATTTTCTTCGCCATGCACATCCAGTCTGAAATGTGCATTCTTTAGCAAGCATGCATTTTTATTCTAAAATAGGATATCTGTGCTACACTAGGTTAAATACATCTTTGTTTGCAAGCCATGCTTTTAGACCAACTTGTGCTTCCTGAGTCATTTCACCTGGAGAGGGATATTGTCCCAACCCCTTTCCTGTCAATAACGAATCAGCTGCTTCCTCTATTGAATGACATGTTTTGTCCCAGAAGACACTACAGGGTTGACATGACCAAGGAGGTAAAGCAGTTACTGACTTCCTGGAAAGCAAAGGCAAGCAAACTGAGAGCTTTCTTTAACCCAGTGCATTGGCAGATGTCTGTTTTAAACCAGCAGACAATACAGTTCATTCTGCTTGAGAAGCAAAGGGAGTTGTTGTAGCTCCAGCAGTAACTTTTCTGGGACAAAGCAGAAGGGTGGAAACTATTCCCATTGCATGCAGAAGGTATTGATTTTCCAAGGAGAAGTCCCCAGCAAGCAGAGATACAAATTAAACTCCCTGACTGATTGATCACAGAGCTCAGATGAGAATAAATCTCAGGCATGCCCATCGCTGTAATAATGATGTTGTGTTTGGACATGTCAGTTGTGAAAAATATAGAGCAATAATTGCTGGCTCCTTATGCAAAAAAGATAACCTGAGATATATGGCATGCAATATTCTCCTCTCTTGGTCTGAATAATGAAATATTTAAAAGAGAGTAGGAGGAAGCCTCTAAAGACAGACTGGCTGTATAACAAGTGAAAAAAGTTTTGCTTTGAGAATGTCATTGTATTATTTTATTGTTGCATAAATGTGGAGCTTTCTGTGGCATGCAAACTGCATTAAAGTGTCTCTCTCTCTCTCTCTCTCTCTCTCTCTCTCTCTCTCTCTCTCTCTCTCTCTCTCTCTCTCTCTCTCTCTCTCTCTCTCTCTATATATATATATATATATATATATATATATATATATATATATATATATTCTAGACCCAATTATGATCAAAACTACATTACAGTTAGCACCATGTCACAAATCTTGTTAGAAGCAACTCCCTGTAAAAGCAGCACCTTTATTCTACACACATGTAACCGCTCATGTCGTTATTAGCACTGAATTTGCCTCTGCCTCTCTGTTTTGAGTGCAGCTATGCAGTGACTGTCCAGGAGTCCTACGCTCACCCCTTTGATCAGGTTTACTACACCAGATGCACGGACATTCTGACCTGGTTTAAATGCACCAGACACCGGTGAGTCCTAACTGTGCTGTATGTAGAGATGTACATTCTGATCTGGTTTAAATGCACCACACTCCGATGAGTCCTGGCTGTGCTGTATGTAAGCTATACATTCTGACCTGGTTTAAATGCACCACACTCCGATGAGTCCTGACTGTTCTGTATGTAGAGCTATACATTCTGATCTGGTTTAAATGCACCACACTCCGATGAGTCCTGGCTGTGCTGTATGTAAAGCTATAAGTAGAATCTGTTTTTTTTTTTTTTTATATTAAACTCATAATCACTGTTTCCTTCCTTGCTTGTCTTTGCACAAAATGAAACTTTGACTCACGTCTCACACCCCCCCTCAACCCCCCCCCCCCCCAACCCCCCCACCAGGTAGAGGTATGAGGTAGAGATATGATTCAGTGTGTCCTTGAATCTTTACAATTCAGACACACTTGTACACTATATGGATAGCAGACGATGACGAATGATTGCTGCCTTCTGGACATGTTTGCAATATACAGTGCTATCCCTGGAGACCATATCACCCCCCATAGCCTTCAGATAGTATTGGGTCATTACTCTGGGTAATGCTGTTTGTCAGTAAGCGATGCTGATACTGCATTTTGCATGATTTTTGTCTGTAGTCAAAATGACTAGTAGTAAGAGACATTTAAATCTATGAATTCACCTTTATTGGAGCTAGCAACATTATTACTGTTTGCTTTTACACTTTATTTAGGATTATTGCTGGATATACCTGATCCCTTCCAGTAGTGTCTGTCCATTTCTCTCCCATGGCCTACCTGGAATTAAACCTACAGAGCAGGCAGTATATAGACATCAGGGAGCAGAAGCTTTTGAAAAATCTGTAGATCAGTTGGTCGCGCCAAAGATAAAACTGAAATGGAAGTTCAAACTCTTTTAAAACATTCCATGCGTGCCCGGTGGTTGTCTTGCCCCTACGGCATGACACTGGAAAAGTTTTCCGCACAGGTGAATTTAATTTTTCTTCATCCTTATTGTAGCTTCCCCTCGAAGCCTGATGATAGAAGATTCCCCTCACTGTTTCAGAGTTCATGTAACCTTAGCTCAGGAGGAATGGGGCTGTCAGGGAGCCTTGGGGACTGGATTGCTGTGTTTCTGTAAAGGTGACAGGAATCCCATTGGAGGTTGGCAATCAAGGGCAAGCCACAGACTTTTCCTTTGTATCTGTTAGAGGATAAAGAGTTAGTGTACAGTGCATCGAAATGTAAATGCGGGTAACTGGAAGGGCAGATAAGAAGGGTTTTGAAATGCAGATCTGAGGTCAGCCCAAGGTTTCAGTGTTCTGAAAACTAAAACTACATCATCCTGGGACGTGACTTCAAACATTTTTTATTATTTTTTTTTTTAGAATCAGCTACAAAACAGCTTATCGACGAGGACTGAGGACGATGTACCGCCGAAGATCCCAGTGCTGCCCGGGATACTTTGAGAGCGGAGACTTCTGCATCCGTAAGTGATCCATAAGAAATCCTTTAGAGAAGTTAGGCTTCAGAACCTCTTAAGCGTGTTAGGTGCAGGATTTGAGTTCAAGTGTTGTTTTAAAAAGCTCTGAAATACGGTCAGAAAGGTTCAGATATACAATTGATTAAAGGGTTTTTTTTGTTGTTGTTTTTTTTAGCTAAATCTGTATTATTTATGTCCTCATGAATGCCACAGTAGTACAAATGCTGCAATATCTTGAGATGACCACAAGTAAATCAAACGGCATTCTCTTAATTGCATTCCAAGTTAAATGCTATTGTAATCAGAAAGTTCAATACTTGACCAAACCTCTGACCTTACTGTGCACCTAATCCCTGCACCTGATCATGTCATTATATTGAAATGTCTAGTAAGAGGGACAGAGAGAAAATAAACAGGGCTTTAGACCCTGCTCCATATTAGCAAATACAGCAGTGATTAATATTCTGCACATGTCAATTTTCAAAGCAAACATCTCAGTGCAGTCCTTTTCTGATGCAAGAGTGGAATATCACGACTTCATAAAGAACAGAACTTGGATGTCACAGATTATGAACTGTTTATTAATTATGACATGTTTAATGTGATCATGCATGACCTCTGTCTGTGTTTCTCTCAGTGTACTTGATGTGTACATAAATAATAATGCTCGCTCATACAAATGAATACCTGACAACCATTGCTGTTCTTGTCAAATTAAAAGTGCTTCTGTCTTTTCCTTAAAAGAAGCTTTGGTATTGCTGTCCTTTGTTCGAGGGGGGTTGTGAATTTTTCTCTTCAGTTTAGAGAGTGTTTTAAACACGAGAATAATTAACAAACCTCATCAAGATATATAAAAAAAAAAATCATTTTTTTGTAGGAAAGAAATAGCAGGTGTTCAACTTGGCACAGGATCTGTACATTTTAGTAACCCCGCTATGCCCTTGATTCACTGTTTTATATACTAACCAGCTGTCCAATCAGCAGCAAGGTCGTTTAGTCATTAACCAATAGAAGATAAGCACTCTGAACACATTAAGACATGCGTAACCGATGGTTTATTCTTGTGATATACTACAGGGGCCACTGTTGAATAGGGATCCCTGTGTGATACACAGATAGAAACAGGCTTTACTGTGGCAGTTATTATTTCAATTACAGATGACTCGTTCAGCGCAACTTCATTTATTCCACCAGACCCCAGAATCAGTGACCAGTGAGGAAAAAAAACCTAAATAAAACGCAGAACTCCATTTGCAATGGAACAGGCTTTGCTTATTCTTGATGTTGTTGACAAATATGAGTTATATACCCTAGATGCTAAACTCTAAATACATTTCCTTCCCTTGAAAAATAGCCCTGAGCGGAAGACGCGGTACAAACCTTTTTTCTTTCTTCGTTTCTTTAGGTTGTACAAAGCTTTAATAAAGGCTCTTGGTTATATGCGCCCTGGAGGATTATTCTGAAAACAAAGAGAGTCATATACTTTACTGTGGAGACCTGTTACCAGACGCGGTGCTGCGCAGTGATTCTCAAATGATGCTCGTGTGTTTTCTTAATGATAAGTGCTGTCGACAGGTCTTTTGTTGTCCAATTCTATAAGCACAAGCTAATTGAATAGGTCCCTTTAAATGGGAGTCAGGTGGAAGTAGCTTTTCATTTACCAAATGGATTTTTTCTTTTTCTGAGACAGTAGAAAGATTTTATTCATGGGGGGCCTCTTTTAATCTTGTTTTGATCATGCAATTGCTTGCCCATCCTCCGCCACAGGTCAGCTGGTGTGGTGAATGTCTGCTGCAGATCGCAGTGCACAATGCAGTTTAGTGGAAAGAGAAATGCTGTGTGAGGAATACAGTGTTTTTCTTTACAGACAAGCTGGACAGGCCTTCAGTGCTGTTATCTGGGGCACATTACTTTGTAGGGAGCTTCTCTTATAAAAGTCTTCCACGGTATATTCTTTGCTGCTGTGTCATCATGCTTTCCTCATTGCTGTACTCTGCACTTATTGTTGCTTACCCTG
This sequence comes from Polyodon spathula, assembly GCF_017654505.1. Taxonomy (NCBI): domain Eukaryota; kingdom Metazoa; phylum Chordata; class Actinopteri; order Acipenseriformes; family Polyodontidae; genus Polyodon; species Polyodon spathula. The sequence goes on along the minus strand of NC_054557.1, from coordinate 14,228,107 downwards.
GTCTGCCATGTTCATTGATATTCTTTACATAACTTCTTATTTTGTTTCCTATGCTTTACCATGCTTTCACTACGCTTTATTACACATTGCTGTGCTTTTACTGTGGAAAACGTTTATAAGGAGAGTTCAATGTTTTTTGTGTTTTCACTCAGTTTATTTCAGTTAAAAGGTTCAAAACCTCATCTCCTTAAATGTGCTTTTCATTGGAGGAGATTAAAACTTGTGATACACTGAAATGCAGTGAAATGCTGTTTTCAGAAACAACACCTGAGTGTTAGTTAGTGTTAACATAAGTGTTCTTCTCTCAACACCAGCCACGGTCTTACAACCCTTAAGTGACAGTGGCTTCTGAAAGTGGCCGATAAGCTTTTGCTTAGGAAGACAAATATTTTTGTTTCCTTTTTCCGAGTTTGATCCCAAAATTGTTTTGCAACTGCTTTCCAGAGCATTCCAGCCTTCTCAGTGTAACTACCTGAGCCTTAGGTGACCTGAGTTTTAAAATCCTATGCTGGTTACATATTGGCTGGGATATTAGGTATTTTGGTGGGGTAGCGCATTGCCCTAAACAGAATTGTTTGGCTGATTGCTTGTTAGTGTGCATTGCAGTTGCTGAAGTACAGATATTATTAACAGAGATTTATCGGCACCCCTGGCATGGCTGATTATCACTGTGAAGCACTGGTCAATGTGGACCCTGTGGCTATCCCAGACCTCCCCTCCTCCAGTGGGTTGAGGAACAGATGTGGCCCACTATGGGTCCTGCGACGGGGGTTAGGGTGGAGGGGTGTAGAGCAGGCTGATCAATAATGTAATCACGGAGCATTGATTTGGGTGGGATGTCTGAACTGAACCAGAAGGTATTTAGTTAGTTTGTATTTGTTTTTGTATTTATTATCACTAGCCTTTGAGTGCAGTGTGTCACAGTTTTATTGTACTCATCAGTTTGTCATTTCGTCTGCTGGTTTGTAGTTCACCTGTACAGCATGGTTGGAGTAAGCAGTAATGCAGCACGCTCACTGTGTATGCATTATGCACCGTATACAGAAGATTAAAATGACCCTAAATGAATGTGTTACAAGGAGCCCATTCTGCTGTCTGTGCTGTCCCCTGCGCCGTGTTATTTTTTTCACTGATCCCAGCAGTTTGAGGGGATTAAATGATTTGTCAAGCAAGGACTGTTTTGCATAGAGACAGTTTTGAAAGCACTCCTTTTCTCAATCACAATCTGTCCAAATTGACAAATATGAAGTGTCTTGTTCCTTCCATTTAAGAGACTGCTGTCACCTGGTTATTGTTTGAGTTTTTCAAACTCTGTAGTTGAGTTGCAAAACCAAAACGCTGATCAAATAAAAACATGTTCACAGTGCCTTCACTCACAGATTGTTTAACTCTCTGTACTCCAATATATTCTCTCATTACTTTCTATTTTGGAATCCCTAGGTTGCAATGGAAACTCTAAAAATAGAACAAAAGCTGCAATCACAGAAAGATGAAAGGAATTCTGATAAGAGGCACAAAAGCCTATACAATGTGTAGATATTCCAGTTCTTTACCATACTTAGCCATGGCTTTCACCAGTCTGCCCATACCTTGACGTGCTATACAATGCTTCAATGTTCTTCAGCATTCTTTCACACTACCATGCCTGTCCTATCATAGAACTAGGGAAAATCCATATACTAAAAACTGAACGGCAATCACAAATTACTTTTACTTGCAGCTTCTTTGATAACATCTTTTGTACAATGATGACAATGTAGTTTTTTATGTAGATTCTTATGGAGCTGAGCTCATTTTAAGATAAGCAGTTAATTCATGAGAACTAACTTTAGTGGGCAGATTTGAGTTTTTCATTCAAACTGGCCTTTTAATGTCCCATCCTTATTCAGCATTTTGTTTTATCTGCTTTAGTGCGGCCTTTGGCTTCCAGTAATTGTTGCCGCTGTGTTTCTTTTTGCATGTTAGTCACAAAATGGAATGTAAAATGGAATGAATTGAACCAAGTTTGCTTCTTTCATCGGATATTACTGATTTAAGCTAAAAAAAAAAAGAGGAAATGTCAAATTTTTCCACTATCAAAATTGAAATGTTTTATGCTTTAAACGCTTTGAATTTTCTGGGTAGCCTTATTGATTTAGAACAGTCTGTGAAACATTTGTTATTTTAAATCAGAAAAAAGAAAAAAAAAGTTTTTTTTAGCAGTAGGAATTAATAATCTGCCTGTGAGGTGCTAATGCTATAAAATCTGCTGATATTATTTGCCTAGCTTAACATTATTGCCACCAGTGCATTTATGGGATTAGTGCGGTCTAGCTCAGGAGAAAGACATTGCTGCAAAGTTTTGCTTGATGCGGTGTGTAGAGGCCTTAAGACATATATTCAGACAAAACCCTTGTGTTAATGCTTTCTTACAGTAAGTGTGCTTTCTCAATACGAAACAGTTAACTTGGCACACTTAAGTAAGCACAGTTTATGAATATGGGAATTAGGAATAATTAGTCTTGCATTTATCACAGTTATTGATATGCAGTCAAGAATATCGCTGTAATACTATCTATCCTTAAATATAAATTTTACAGGCAAAACATTCTAATAACACTAAAAGCCACAGACTTTGGTTTCCTGTAATAATCTGCTGTCAGTATTAGTTTAGTTTGAAAGTGGCGTCGTGGTGACATTAAGGGTTTTGACCTCAGCTGGCCGTGCTTTAGAAAGACCTTGTGCTGTGCCTTCCAGCCTATTTCCCCTCGCTTGTCCCATTATAATAAAGCATGGCGGTGATAAGAATCTCAGCTTACTGTTTCAGTTCTCATCACATGACAGGAGCAGCCTGTTAACCCTGCTGCATGACCTTGGCTATGGAGATATAATTCATGCTAAATGCATTTTCTACCAAAGCTGGCACAGAGGCAGAACCCCATGTAGGTCACTTTATTACCAGCTTGATTCAAACTAGGAACTGCTAGCAGAGTCCTGCTGGGAATGCTAATGTTGCAGAAATCAATAGGCCACCATAATGGACAATAGGAATGATCAAGAAAACTGCACTCTTAGTAAATACTTGGGTACCTCTGGTTGTTTCATTAAGATATCATCATGACAAAGCGACAGGGGATCAGATTAAGAAGGGTTTACAACAGTTTTCTGTATTTAAAGGCTGCATAAGCAAGTGGTTAAACAGGTCAATGTAATAAACTGATATGTGACAATGAACTAATAATGAAATATTTACAGCAGTGGATGTCTTGGTATTTCATGTGCAGTGAGTGTCAATAGTTTGTTTCATACATTTAGCATGCAAATCCTACCGTATACACTTTCTAGCTGTTACAAGGTTACAAGCCACTTTTTCTAGCTGCAAACAGAACATGAAAGGGGTAAAGTATCTCTTTTGTGTAAATAAACACATCACAGATCAACTTTGCATGGTGAGATTCTGTTGAATGATTTTGGCAATCTGTGATTGGGGTGAAAGGTTGGTTAGCACGTTCTTTCTCATGTTGCATGCGGTGGATGGTGGGTGGAAGGCACTAACAAGCTCTTTTCTTCCCTGCCTGCAGCTCTGTGTGTGGAGGAGTGTGTCCACGGAAGGTGTGTGTCTCCTGACACGTGTTTGTGTGAGCCAGGCTGGGGAGGCATCGACTGCTCCAGCGGTGAGTGATCATAGAGGATTCTCCTTCATACCCTCATTAAGGTTTACCATAGTAAAAACATAGCAAAGGGCAATAAAGCACTGCTAAACATTATAAAACCCAGAGCGGTGTGATAAAGCACATTTAAAGACATGGCTAACCATTTTGCCATAAATACATAGTTTTAAAACCAGAATGTTCATCAGTAATGTATGATCTTTATCAATTGAAGTCATTCCAGGACATAACTGAGTGTACATAGTTTTTGTGATTGTCCATCACTGCCTGTGTGTACAAGTAAAACCCCTGATCAACTAATGAAGTGGACCTTGAAGCGTTAATGCTGTTCTGATAAGACAGTTCTAGTAAGAACATAGATCCATTATGTATCAAAATACAGAGACATGCTCACAGTATATGAGAGCTGCTGTTTAGATATTCCTGTAAAAAAAAAGACAAGTGGACATGCAGCTCTGAAAGACTTCTACATATACCTTTAAACGCACTTATCCAGTTGCAATGAAACTTGTTTGATCTGTTTTGGACTTTCTTCACTGAGAGGAATGAATACTGTGGTTTTCTCCTGTGTTTAATTCTGTTGCTGGCTGCTTGTGCTTAATTCCTTTGGAAAAAACCACGCTCTGCTCTAAACTATTTCATGAATATGGATGGGGTGGGGCTGTCCAGCAGCATTTGGTGAGAACAGTTCAGATCCACAGGAGTAGCCTTTATCATTATTAGGAGCATAGTCTCATCTGGGCAGTCAGAGTAATCAATGCATAGCAGAAACACATAGCTGTCCGACCCTGTAGAGTGATTGCTCTTGCCCTCCTCCAGGGCTTGTTTCTGAGCTTTTATTGCTGTCTTGGGAAAAGGCAAAGGGAAAAAGATCCTGAGGTCAAACACATTTTTTAAGCAATCAGCTAAATAAAGCGTGCATGTTGAGAATGGACACTGAAGGTGAAGTACTGACTTGTCATTAATATTTCTTTAAGTAGAACAAGTCAACAAAACAACTTCACTTGAGCCCAGCTCCCCAGCCTGGCTGTGTTCCGTTGCTAATTCAGGATTGGTTTTGTGGTTTGACCGAATGCAGTTAAATTCTAATGACTAATTCATAGCGTCCTGCATTCCTTTTCTTATTAAAATGGTTTTGATTTGCCAGAAGGTATAATGGAACCTTTCAGTACAGTGAGCTTTGCTTTTGTCATGAGAACATTTTCATAATGTGATTGGTGATGCTTCTTGCAATTGCTTTTTTTTAAAAGCATTCAATCCTTTATGAATGGTCTTCCTTATTTCATGTATTTGTTACTATTTTTCTTTTAATAGTTTTAAGATATGTTTTAAGGAATATGTTGAGCTGTTTATTTATTTATTTTTTTAAAATTCACTTTTAATAAATTAAATCAATTCATTAGACCTTTTTTCCCCACCGTTTGACAGATGGTTTATTAGTTTATTCACATTTTTAAAGAGAATGTTTTTAAAGAAAAAAACATCCTTAAAAAATATTCCTTAAAACAGTCTTAGGTTTTGTGAAAAGTCCCAAATCAAAGTTTGTACTAAAATTCTGCACACACAGTGGTTGATTCCTTCGATTCCTAGACAAAAGTTTATGATGCACGTATAACTTTAATATCATTTACCAGGATCTCAGTCGTAAGCAGTGTGACTCAACACACAGAAATGGCAAAGAATACATTTGTTTACCATATTGATTATTATGAACAACAATAAATAGAAGCAAAACTTTTATGTTGTAAAGACACAGTGTATTCTGCTAATTCTCATTATTAAAACATAGGGCTGTGGTTGAGATAGAAATATTATTCCTAACTTTTATTTCCATACTGGGCAAGTTTCCAATGATTTTCATTTATGAGCTTTCATCTATAAAATGAGGAACGTGAGTCAATTTCTAAATGAAATCTGCCCTGTTTCCTTTGATAAATGCTGCATCTGGACGGATTTCGTTTTGTATTCTAAATGTAAGTTCTTGCTATGCCAGTGTTAATAATCTTCTTATTCGTTTAAGTGTGTTTCGTTGTTACAGGATACTAATTGTTTTTAGGATTGACACCAGTTATTTTATTCTGAGGTGTACTGAAAGCTAACATTTCAGTTTTTAAATATTCTGCAGGTTATCTGAAGCACAGTATTTATTTAACATTAGCATCTCAGTAAATGCATTGCAGTCCTGTGTGTGTGTGTGTGTGTGTGTGTGTGTGTGTGTGTGTGTGTATATATATGCATTCTTTGTGAATACGCTAACGACCCACTTTTTTCTGTTTGCGACCTAAATCTGTTTATAAAAAAATTAATTTTTCCAGATAGTTCCCCTTTTGCTAACAATGCCTTGAGTGCCACACAGGACTAGGTAATGGTGCAGATTGCTGAACAGTGAAGCGCTCCTTGTCACTATAGGTACCTGTGTTTTACTGCATGCTGCTGTACATCTGCCATTGCCTGCAGGCATCCTCTTGATTTCACACTGTTAATCAGCAGCACGATTCGCATTTCGCACTGAAACAATAGAGCAGCGTTTATTGGCTATTGACCTACGTCCTAGTTTTAAATCAAGGGCGATTTTGGCTGAGAGTATATCTGAGTTTAAAAAATAATTAATAGCTGAAATACTAAGACCAAAATGCACTGTGTATTTATGGAATCTTGTAAAAGTTTTGGGAGCTATATCGCCTGTGAAAAGTTTGCTGAGTGCTCCTGGCCCCTGGAAAGACGGGGATCATGTATTTCTTCTGTCTCTGTTGTGCTGCTCTAATAAACACTGCTCCATTCGCAGAGCTCTGCACTGACAATCCTTACGGCATCAACCAGCCAGCACACAGAGCTGCAAATTCAAAGGGAGCTTTCCGTTCAGATTCTGGTCCTTTTCTAATGTGGCTGGACTGCGCAGACCCTAGTCTAATAACCCTGGACTGAGCGGACAGCTGCTTGAAGCTGGATTCCTCTGGGCTGTAGCTGAACTCTATGAGTAAGATGCACTGGCAGGTTTCTTATAGGAAGCAAAAACACTTAAATAGTCATGAGTAAATGTACTGTGGCGCATTAGCTTTACAGACCAGCCTGACCCCCTGAAGCAGTCTTGAAGGGATCTGTAGGTGAATACTGGGGGTTGGTTTTGAGTGTGTTGCTACCTAGCTTAGAATTCCAGAAGCCAATCTGCCACCAGGATCAAGGGAGAGATGAGGCAGGATCAGCTTATGCAATATAAGAGCGCATTTCTGCACACTAAAGCATCTCAATTCTGTGACTTTGCTGAGAATCTGAGCTTCAAAGGGGTAGGGTTTATACACCTAGATATGGCCATTTTTTTGTTTGCAAGCCTTTGAAGTTTTAGTTACTGAGTTAAGAAGGTAATTAAAGCAATGCCTCGTGTAGCTACAGAGGAGTCACTGTAGTCTGACAGCCTTCTGAATTACCCTGATTAGATGTGAAACTTCAGTTAGTTTGACTACCGCACAGCAGATGGAGTCTAAACTAACCATGCTCCAATAACAACAGGACATCGAGTCCTTACTGGGGTGAGTGCTGTGTCCTTTCGCAGGAAATCAAGCATGTTTCACGCATAATAATGGAGAGGTTAACCACAGCGATTGAACTCCTGCAAAACCCCCTGAGTTTCCAAGGTGGCTGTTTTTTATTTTCTCCTGTTACCCAGGATAGGGAAAAGGTTGGTTGAAAGGCACACAGTCTAGTAGCTCTCTTTCACTCACTATATCAGCATGTCATTTATAAAAAAATGAGTGATGGAAAGGGCAGGCCTGTTAGGGTTTGATAGGATAGACTGGAAGAATATTTTGCAGCCCCCTGGCAATTTGCACACCTGCTGGTGGTCAGATCATTTATCAGTGCTGTTCTTGAGCAGATGGTGCCATTCCAGGCACTAACATGCTTATTACAGCCATGTAGACGGGGCCGGTAAGGGATGATGATACACACTGTTCAACCTGATCGGAAAATACTGATGGCTTAAACAGCAGGCATCCTGTTAATAAGATTGGAATGGCTTCTTAAACAAGGGAGTGCTCTTGTCCTCTGGAGTTCTGCTTCTTTGTAATCTCGAGGGAGCCTCATCTAGTCTTGCCCACTTTCTTCTTTCCTTATAATTAGGGCTGTATTTTTTTCACTGTAAAAATGACTTATTTCACTGTCTAAAAATAGGTGTTTCACGATTAAACACAAAATGTATTAAAGCAGAAAAAAGCATGTGAAATGTCCCTTCTTTTACTGGACAGCACAATTGTTAGCAGAAATATTTTCAATTTTTGATGCAACTGGTGTCTTTTTGATTGAGGGCATTTTAAGAAATCTTGCAGCTCTGTGCAGTGTGTTCAATCATTTACCAGAAGCAAACTAAACCAGCTGCCCGGTTCCTATGCAGTGTTAACTCAGGTATATCATAGAAATAGAGATACAACTGCCATTTAAATCCATGGCATAGCTGGAATTTGACTTTTAAAAGTATGCATGCAGTGTGAGAAGAATTTGTATTACTGTTCAGCTTTGCTTCAACCTATTTTTAAAGATCTCTGACAGGTTTTAGGTTGTTTTAAGTCTTGCACTTTATCTGCCCTTCAACCACTAAAAACTGAATTCCACAACCCTAAATAGCGGTATCCTGTTGAAATTCAGAACTGCATTTTTTTTGTACAGCGAATATTTCCAGGTTTAGTTCATCGTGTAGCTGTTTTCAGTGAGAAGGCAGTTCCTGTTTCTAACATTGCTCACTGCTCCAGTTTGAACTCAGTGTCCTTTTGTTTTTTCCTCTTGTTTTTCCCCCTGATAAGAAACAGCTTACTGAACTAATTCTTGGACGCCTCACAAAGTGAAGCAGTAATCATGGACTGCGCTTTTAACTCTAGCTGCGTTAGTGACAACACGCTCGCAGCCCAGTCCTTGCAGCCTGCCTGCTTCTCTTTATTGATTTTAGTTCAGCCCACCTGGGCATTTCAAATATGCATGTCCCTGGTTTTTAAATTACCTCTGTGCCATCGCAAGATTAAACCAGCCTTTCTTAATCTCAAAAACTGCAAGTAACATTGGCCTGAATTACCTCAGTGTAGTTTGGTAATGTTATTGCATTCAGGGTTCAGTTCCACTTTACATTGAGAGGGGTTTCTTGAGCGGAAACTGTAGTAAATGAAATGCATTACCACTGTAGTGCTGTGGGTTTGTTTCAATGAATCAGATTGCACAGCACAGGCTCTTGTAACCACCTCTTAACTCCCCACCTCTTAACAGATCCCAGAATCAAGTGGCAACAATATGATGTCAGTGTGCAAACCCTCATGCATGCAAAGAGTCAGAGCCATGAAGCTAAATGAGTGTTCTCCAAGTGTGGTGCACTTTTGCGCCATTAAAATCTATTGCTTCATGTGGTATTTGTTTTTATAATAAACACATCACTTTAATTTGTGTGTTTACTGTTACAGTTCTGTTAATTAGCACTGCAGAGTAAAGTCTTTTATGTTTTGGGAGTCTCAATGTTAAATAATTGGTCCATCCTCATTCGTGGCATCCCTTAGGCATCCTCCTCTATATACTGTACCTGCCCTTAGTGTGTCTCTCTCAGGAGGGTAATTCTGAATTTTAAACATCTTGCAAATAAATTTCTTAAACCTTTAGCTTTACAGGTATCAATCACTATCCCGGTGACACATAATTACTGTCGACTGGCTGACCCTTTTCTTTTCATCCTGCACTGGTTTGACCTTCTCTGTGTGAGAGTGTCAGTGTGCATGTACGTGTGTCAGTGTGTGTGCGTGTCTCAGTGTGTGTGCGTGTCTCAGTCTGTGTGCGTGTCTCAGTGTGTGAGTTGATTTTAACGGCAGGCAAAAAGAGCTAAGCTGGCAGAAACTATTTCATTCTGCCTTTGAGGAGCTGACTGTAAATGCATAGTAGTTTGCTGATAACATTTTTAAATGCAGGTCAGTCTCTCGGTCCACTGTGTCATTTACAAACTCTATGCAGTTTCATTTGTCTTGACATATACCAGATATGCCTGAAGGTCTTTCTTTTTGATAAAGAAAACAAACCTCTCAAGCTTAACTGCAAACGTTATATTACGGATGCAGAATTCATCTTGGGGGGGGGGTTCTTATCTTTCAAGGAGATGTGTGAATTATCATCCCTGTAATATTTCACAGTAATATTTCTTCTGTGTGTGTGTGTGTAAATATACATGATTGCTATGCAGATGAAGTCTGAGAGTAATGTTTCTACTGTGTGAGTGTGTGTGTGTTATACTGCAGTCTGTGGCTGTGATTTCATCAGTATGGTAATGTGTTCACTTGAATCCAAGACAGGCTCACATAGCTCTTTTCCAGGACATCTCATTCTCCCAATGTTTAAACGGTCGCCTCCTTCGATGGTGACACATATGTGCAGGACCAGGAAGGTGACAAGCATTGCTATAGACACATGCCTGTCACCACTCGCAGTTAAAATTTGGAAGTGATCGTCACAGCGGGTGTCTTTATCATGCAAAGCAATTCATGGTGAAGCTTTTATTGGGTGGTTTTTACAGGTGATTCCAATTCAGAACAATATGCTCCTCTGTATTGGAACACAGTGATGTCACTCTGCCCTCCTGTTGCGTTTCTATACAAAAGTGCGCATTCAGCTCCTTGAAAAGTCTGGGGTATGTTATTGCTCATGTAAAATGGCTTAATGTCAATACAAACACCAGGCACAGTAGTGAGCAGCACCAGACACGATTGCACGGTCTAACTGAACGCCTATGAAATGTTCTTCAGAATTCCCCAATCCTTTTTATGATTTGAATTCACTGACCATCCTTGTGTCATCAGTAAACTGTTTGATCACACAATGCCAGTGAAAGCACGCTATCTGTATGCCTGACACTTTGTAATGCATTATTAATCAGTCTTCCCTCCTGCCCCATTGCGGTGTCCTTGATCGTGCAAACAAGGTAGCGTATGAGCAGTCTCTTCCAGAACCAAGGCTGTACCTGTGATCTCATGATATTCAACCCTGGACTTAATTTGAGCTTTTCAGTGATTACAAGCTGTCCTGCGGGACATCGATTCAACACTGCTCTTCAACAAATCCCCCAACTGCTGACGAATTAACTTGCAGCCCTGCCAAGGCCAATCTAACTTTAACTGCTGTAGATTGTCCCATGTGCACCCGGGACCTGCTGATTGCAAACGTGATCTAGCTCCCATCTTATAGACAGCCAGTAAAACCTTTGAAGGCAGATGGGGAGGGTACCAGTTAAGCTGTATATTAAAAACTGTAAACAGATTCTTCTTCAAGTAAAGTGGATTTCAAGAAGCCATATGTCTCCCTACGTTATTTTAGACACTACATTTGTACTCCTATTAGGATGAAAAAAAAAAAAAGATTGGGGATTAGAATTACTAATTAGTCTTTGCTGTTACCAAGGTAGTGTGGGGCCTGGGAAATCTGCAGTGTTTGTGAATCACTGAACTGAAGGAGTAGAGTCTGTTAATACATTAATGGCATTTAATGGATAGATCAACTACTGAGTAATTAGAGATCTAGAAGGAAACAGAGGGGATGGGGGGGAGGGGGATTAACACAGAGGCAGGAGCTGAATCATTTTGTATTGCATGATCTGCACTGCAGTTTCATTCAGACGGATGGCTCACTGCTCTACATGCTTGGTACCCTGCTATAGTGTTCAAAAGTTATTACAGCACCTGTTTTATAAGGGCAGTAAATCCAGGGGCCTGTTCAGACCGTATTTAAACAGCTCAATGCCGATATAAAAGGACCAGTTCTATTGACAGTAACGTTTGTCAGGTTATGTCCGGTTTATTGTGCTGGGTCAGACAGATTTTAGATTCTTTCTGCTTCAATGTAAAAAATGCAGGTGTAGATGTAATGCTGTCAGGTGGATTCAATCTATTTAGACAGGATTTGCTCTGCATTTATTGGGATTAAGTGAAAGAAAGGTACAGCACTTTGATGTTTATCTCTTCCAAGTTCAAATCTGTGAAAACAAAAGGCCCTCAGCTTTTTAAAATGAAATTGCCTTGAAGATCAATGCGGTGCTGTTTAAAACCCCTGATAAACTGGTGAGATTATAATAAAAGCCATTTCCCTAGCAGAGTTCAGATAATCAATCCCCCGAGGTCAAGATAAACAACTTTCCTTTGCCTTCTTTCATTACATTAATGCAAACTTTAAAAGCTTCACAATTAAATTAAGTTCAGTGTCCTACAAGCGAGCGAGGGCCTGTGTGACATGATCTCAGGTTAGTGCTTCATGAGAAAAACAAATAGTATGCTGGCCATTTAAGTATATCATCCATAAGGTTAAACACTCAAAAGTAGGACTGTATTTTATTCTTGGTAAAAAATCTTATTTCACGGTCTAAACATAATTGCAAGATATTTCACAATTAAACATAATATTTATTGAAGCAGAAAGACACAGCGCTGTCAGTTTAAAATTAATCCTTGTCTCTGGAGTTATTAAACATCAGCATGTGAAACAATGAAAAGTATCATTTTTCACTAGCGTGGCGAGCCCAGGGTCTGAGCTGGAGCACAGTGGGGTTGTGTATACAGTCCAGCTTGTGTCTAATGAGGAGTATCTGGTTGAAGAATTCCCTGCTTGTATTGATCGCGGGCCAGGATCATCAAGGTCTTTAAGAAAGGACAAAGACACCGCTACTGTTACAGCTGATGCAAAATACATGAGTAAATAAATGACATGAATAATTTTTAATTTGATGTGAATGTGTTTGTGAACTCCAGTTAGGATACATTTTATGATGACAAAATTGGCCCACTGCGGGTCAGATAGACCTGAATCTTATTTTTAGCAAAACCCATCTGTACTTTTTTTCAGTGCTGTTTCTCCCTCCTGCCCCCTCTCTCCCCTTCTCTCTCTGAGAAGTTGAATGAGTACAAGGCCTGTGAGCAGGTCAGTGGTTGTGCCTCACTGCTTCACCAGCTGGGCTGTCTGTGCAGGATGAGGCAGTGTGGGGGTCTGGAGCCAGGCAGGCTGTCTGACAGCCTATAACGCCTGGGAGGGCCGCGCTCTTGTGGAAATGACGATACACTTGCGAGCACTGTTTTAAAAGAAATGTGTAAAACAGGAAAGACAAATGGCAAAACCTATTCTTTAAAGCTTGTCAAATTTATATATATATATATATATGTTTTGTTTTCAGTCATACAAATGATTGTAAAATGGGATCGCTCAATCCTATCAGTGCACATCACCTAATTCCCTTTCTAAATAAAAAATTTAAAAAATGACCCAATTTGTAAAAGCACTTGACAAGAGAAAGCACGGAAAAAAACAAAACAAAACAAAAGTAAACAAAAATAATCAAGAATGGACTAGAAAAAAGCTGAAAGGAATTAAGAAGTAAGATCTGCAAATGCAGTGATCTCAGTGAGCAGTTCCAGGAACAGGCGAGGATGGCTTGCCTGCAGGCTCTTGGTTTTGTTGTTGTTTCCGATGCCCTTGCCTGTCTGAGAGCAGGCCTGACAGTACAGTAAACAGCCCTGCTATCCACAGGCAGGATTCATATTTATACTGTTAACAGGAGGAGAGCTACCTGGAGAGAGTCATAAACTCATTGCCAGATTTATTTCCTGATGAATCGAATTTGCATTAATGCAGGATCGTTAAAAGGCAATTACCGTACCACGAGGAGGGCTGCTAGTTGTCGGAGCAGTACATTATACAGATTTGTTACAGGCACTGACCTAACCCCTTTGCAATAGAAGTCTATGGAACATCACACTTGATTTTTCTTACTACTTCATAGAAAAAAAACACTTTCATCCCATTTTCTTTCTGGTTATGGTTTGTTGTGAAAAAGTTTATATTTAGGTAAAATCTTGTTCACATAATTTATTATTTGCTCCATAAATAGCATTGTTATTTATTATCAGACTATAGTGATTGGGTTGTTTAAAGACATCAGCATGATACAAAAACCATTTCAGTTTTTATAAATAATATAATAATATAGCTTCCAGGAGTGAGAACTGTCCTCATCCAGTGCAATCACAAAGTGTTCAGGTCAGTAACATTTTATTAGCAACCTTCCATGGCTATTCTAGTGCACACCTTAATGTTGAATTGCAGTGTAAATGTTCCAGTGTAATTATTGTAGTTATTACAGTCCAAACCAATTGTTTATTCAGGCAAGGCAGTTGATTTGAACCTTTACGGTATCCAGAGCCTTTGGGATTTCACAGCCCTCTTAAAGTGTGTCATCCAAGCGGCTGAGCAGAATGGGCGTCTTTGAGGGAGGGGGCACCAAATGTTCATCTCTGCCCTTGAAGGGCACACCTTGATTGTCTGACTGCAGAGTGTCATCGACAGATGACGCCAGGGGGAATCTGCTGGCCTAATGGACCTTCATCCAGAATGTCTCAGCGGAGCTGGGGGCCTCATGTGGAGATCTTGGAAAACACTGAGCTTGAAGAAAATCCCAAACATTTGGTGCTAAAAATAGCCTGTGTCCTGCTACCTGGCTGTCACCTTCACGAAGCGGCGCTCCTCTGTATTCCACGCTGTACTGGGGACTCCACATAGGATGTTGACCGGAGCGCACACTAATCTGCCAGCTGAAGGGAGTCAATTTGCTTAGACAGTTAATCCATCTTCCCTTCGGTCGCAGATGTGAGCGGTGGCATCAGCAGGCAGTCTCTTTTCTGCTGACGGAAACACTCTCCTCCCGATTTTCAGCTGGTGAAAAGTTTGTCAGTCCTTGAGTGCACAGCAGCAGCAGCATCGTCGCTGCCACAGAAATTATTAGAAATTGCCTCTGATCATTATATTCGTCTCGCCCCCCTTTGATGCCTGATCATTATAAATGAATATGGATGTTATATTTAATAATGTAGGGTTTCCAGAATGAAGTGCCATTGATATGCAAAATATCTGTCCTTGGATGTTTCCTTTGGTCTAAAAATAGTAGGCTTAATGACCATGATTGTGTATTCGAAGCTTGTTAACATTCAATTAAACTCACACCTCCTCTTTTAGTGCAGAGAGAGGACCCCCCCTTTGTTGGTCAGAATATGGGGGTTCCACTCTGTCACAGCCGTATTTGATACGCACAGTAATAGACTTCCAATGACTTCCGGATGTCTTAATGCAGGAATCGCTAAGGAACCATTCGAGAATTAAGGACAAGAATAATGTGCCTCTTATTTAAGCACCTTAAAACCCTTATCTCCTGGCACCTGCCTCTGTTTCTTCGCCTCTGTTAACCCACGCTGTCACACACAGGGAAATGCCACTGCTGGAGTCACTCGCCCCCCCTGCTCCACGCTGAATTATTCTCTTTGTGACGATGGAGACATTGACCGTCAAGGTTTTGCACAGAGACAGTAAAGTACGGGGAGGGACCCCTGACAGTGTGGAGGTATCATCTTCACCTGTCCAGGATGAAAGAGAAGTATGAATGTCCCCCAGGCAGCAGAGACTTCAATATGAATTGTATATTAAAAAACTGAATTGTTAAACATAATCTTCGCTCCCTTTTTTTGGTGCCACTGTGCCTTGCACTTTATCAAGCACAAGGTGGCATGGGTGACCAACTGAAGTTTGGTTGGAATTTTAACTCCTCACAAAGCCATCACTAGGTGGATAAATGCTATAATAGCAGCAATTCCATCACATCTTGAGAAAATGAAATGTGGTGCACGGCCTGTAATGTCCAGAGTGTGTGCTGTTCCCTGATTAAATGCGTAAGGTCAGACTCAGCAGGAGTATTTCCCAGCTCAGGACTACCAGCAGAGGCAGTCTGAAAGAGGACAGGCCTGCCTGTGTTTCCTAATGTGCTCCCAACAGGAAATCAATGGCGTCAAACATCTGGATAATTCCCCTGCTCAAATCAATCCCCTCCTATCGACCCGCTTTTAGCTGCTGGCTAAACTTGCTGCATCATAATTAGAATTATTAATTAAAAAAAGGAAATCAATTAACACAAATGAAGCAGTGTGTGTGTGTGGGGGGGGTGTTCTATTTGTTTGACATTGTCGTCAGAGTCACCGTCATTAGCTGTGACTGACCCGACGGGATTTAAAAAAAAAAACATAAAAAAAAGTAAATAAAGACACTGCTGTATTTATTTTCATTTCATTTTCATTTTAGCTCCCTCAAGTGTTGCAGGGGTAGGTTGCTGTAGGTTTCGTTGACGTGCATGTGTTCATCATTGTGTTCTGCTTGTTTCACAGAAGGCCGATTTGGATGAATTATTTATTAGATAAAACAGTGAGGCATCCAGTGGCTATTTCACAATGTGCTGATTAGGTCAGTTTGGTAGGCAGGCAGGCGGGCAGGCCTGCCTCTCATTTACCTGTACAAGTCACAGGCAACTCTGCTTTGACTTAACCCAAGCTTGACTGCCGATTTCAATTTTTATTCTGAAAACTCGGTTTTACACTTTCCTGGTCTAGTCTTAGAGACTGGACTCTGACAGGATTTTGAAATGCTCTCTCAAGGTGACTGTGCCTCCTAACACCTTGGAACTTACTGGCTTAATCCATTCTTGTTTGATCTGAGCTTTAAAGCTTTGAAACGTTGAAGAATCTATTTCAGTAGTTTGACTTTTTCCCGTGCAGTGACACATTTTTTTATTTAACACTTTGTGCAACATTTTGAAGGGCGTTCAGGGTGGTTTGTCTGTGCAGTATACTGTGCTGTATGGTATATCTATATGGTATACTGGACTGTGTGGTATGTCTGTGTGGTATACTGTGCTGTGTGGTATGTCTATATGGTATACTGGACTGTGTGGTATGTCTGTGCAGTATACTGTGCTGTGTGGTATGTCTATATGGTATACTGGACTGTGTGGTATGTCTGTGCAGTATACTGTGCTGTGTGGTATGTCTATATGGTATACTGGACTGTGTGGTATGTCTGTGCAGTATACTGTGCTGTGTGGTATGTCTATATGGTATACTGGACTGTGTGGTATGTCTGTGTGGTATACTGTGCTGTGTGGTATGTCTATATGGTATACTGGACTGTGTGGTATGTCTGTGCAGTATACTGTGCTGTGTGGTATGTCTATATGGTATACTGGACTGTGTGGTATGTCTGTGCAGTATACTGTGCTGTGTGGTATGTCTATATGGTATACTGGACTGTGTGGTATGTCTGTGTGGTATACTGTGCTGTGTAGTATGTCTGTGTAGTAACCAACAGTGCTGTAACCAACAGGAGGCGAGTCTAATAGAATACCTTCTCCAATGGACTGCACACTGCGTCTACAGTAACGCTACGAGAAAGTGCCATCTATCAGAAAGGAGGGCTCTGGCTGCAAATGACACCCAAACAAGTTTATTTATTTTTAAGTTAATGAAAAACATCCATTTTTAACGACTATATCTATATAGTCTATCTATATAGATTGTTCTTTTAATAGCCTCTGCTGACGATTGAAAAGCTGCACTGTGTGGAAAGCTCTGCTCATGGTGCACAGCAGCACAGCTGAAAGCTGCACAGAACTTTACTCTGGAGTTTTCAAGCCAGTCAGCGGAATTGATTCCTGTTATTGGAAGTTTTATTAAGAACAATCAGGTTTTGAAAGATGTTTCAGAATCTTTTCTTGTAGCTACATACACTCATCAATAAACTCATAAATAACATTGGAATAACTGTCAAGGCGCTTTGCAAGAGACCTGGGGCTCTCAATACTGTGAATTGACAGAATGTGTAACAGAGGGCTTTAATGAACTGTTAGACATTCATCACTCGGACTCTCTCTGTTGCTGTCATTGAAGTACAATGCTGGAGTATGTTCTCTCACTGGGGCTCCACTTTCTACTTTATTAGTTTGTTTTTATTTTTCAGTATTTGATTTCATTTTAAAATGATCATTAGAAGACTACTTGGTTAACTTGAACTGTCAAGTCCTGTTGAAGTGAAATGAAATCTTCATTAAAAGAGCAGTGACGTGACTGCAGTAGTATAATATGAGTCCCTGCATTTAATTATGAATAATCCCGTCTTTTTATCTGGAACACCTTGTGCTTCATTGCATTCCAGATTCTTAACTCATTGACACCGGATTAATGACTGAATAGCTTCACGTTGGAAGCGTTTTGATAAGCGAATTCCCTTTCTAAATACCTTTTTTAAATGTTGGCTGACTCAATTAACCAGTGAAGTTTTCTTCACACCTTGTAAAATGTATTGATCGGGGAACGTGAAAAGGATTTTAAAATTAAACACAGAGCAGTAATTTCTAGGTTCTTGATCAAACAGAAATAAGTTTTAGTTTAAGGTTTTTCGATGCTGCAGTTTCATAATGAGTGGGAATATCATCTAATAACCAAGTATTTTTTACAGTGTTACTTCATTATTTCATTATCC
Source organism: Polyodon spathula (assembly GCF_017654505.1). Lineage (NCBI taxonomy): Eukaryota > Metazoa > Chordata > Actinopteri > Acipenseriformes > Polyodontidae > Polyodon > Polyodon spathula. The sequence goes on along the minus strand of NC_054557.1, from coordinate 14,210,108 downwards.
TTTTGGTATATTGATGCACATTTGTTTTGTGGCTATTCTCTCTCTATTGCCTTTATAAAAGTGTAGCCTGGAATTTTTGCATACGTTTGCCACGGTTGTACTGTGCATTTAGCATAGTTTACCCTGGTTTGACTTGTTTATTAATTTACCCAGTATTGCTATTCTTTACAGTGCTTCCCTATGCTTTAGCATGCTTTCACTGTGCTTTACTACACTTTGCTGTGCTTCTGCTTGTATAAGTCATTGGGTAGTAGATAAGCAGCACCTTTTAAATGATGTGGCAGCTTGAAAACTTCAGACTGTAGACATTCTTTAATAATTGATTTAATGTCCTGAAAAGTTTCTGTGTGTAGCAAATCAGAAGATAGAAAACGTGCCTTCCTCAAATATGCTGAAACTTCTGAATTCAGGCTAAGGAGCTTAAAAACTTCAAATTGCATGCCATGCTGAGCTGATTGGAACGAGGAAGTTGTGAAAATGAAACAGTGTCTGTATTAGGGGTGAATAATCCATGGGACCTACTGAATATACCATAATAAAGTCCAGTATTCACATCCTCAAGCACACTGCAATACTGATTGAAGGCTTAGTATTTTTTTTTTACAGAATGTGATGACTGGTTTAACAATTCACTTGATAGATCTTTTTTTTCTCTTATTCTTTCCATTTTTTTGTGACATACAGTGCAGGTACTATATAGCTTTTCATCAGTGCAAAGCGACATGATGGATTGTGAGCGCTGACCTCGTGCGTCAGCCTGGGAAGTAATGCTGTGAACTGTCCATATATTAGAGCCGCCACTTTAAGCCTTGGAGATTTAATGCTTGGGGGTCTGCAACGTGGCAGAGATCATCCTTTTGAGAAATCATTTGTGCAGAGATCCGATCCCTGTGTCGGCTGAGGAGCATAACAATGCATTTATTAAATCAATAAGTTGCATTCAGTTGGGACGTGAAACAATGTTAAACAGCTAAATGCTGTTCTTGGAAACCCAGGGGTAAGACTAGTGCTGCCAAGAACACTTAATCATTCCTGGAGCCTAAAAATAAAGACTGCAGTGGAAAGGAATCCGTCTCAAACATTTATTTTGTGATTACTTGTCCAGGCTAGATTCGTCATTTAATACTCTTTGTATGGATTATCTTATTATTGTTTTATGTGGATTTAAATGCATCAAATTCAGCTAGTAACATGGCACAGTATTATAACCCTTACTGGACAGTACTGCAGTGTATGGTGATAAACCACAAGGTGTAGTGAGGCATAGTGAAAGTGTAATGCGATCATGATAGGAAAGCATGGCGAATTGCATTACTCTCAAACTGGTTTACATGCCTAGGGAGGCTATTTAGATTAAGAGACACTGCCAATTATGCAGAGGAAATGTATTAACAAGAAGTTTAGCAATTAAGTGATGAACATGCCTTTGCAATTAAAATACATACAAACTGACTTAATCAGTAACTCTGAAACTGTACAGTAGTGTTCAAATGTATTAGAGCAACTCAACATTTGTCCTTTATATACGTACCTGCATGAAAACCTCTGCGTGTGAGAATTTCAATTTCCGGTCAGTGATATAGAAACAATAGACACTCAGGTGAAAATGGTAGACCACTTTGTGCATCTTAAACAACTTCTAAAAAGTCTCGTGCATTTTATCATTTGTGGCTATGTGTTCCTTTTCTCTTGCTATTTAAAATTAATTGCATGAGTAACCTATTAAAGTCAACAATTAAATTACACAATCCCTCATTTGCTAAGATTTTCAGCTACAGTGGTTTGATTTCATATGGACAACCAATCAAAACTATAGAAGCAATGGGGTGTCGTAATAAACGTGCTGTACAATATAAAACTCTACCTTCACTAGGGACGCATGTCTATTAAGATCATCCCTCTGTGGGTCTGTGCAATGTAACCCCGGATGCGGTTGCTGTTTTTGCAGGCTGTGAGAGCGATCATTGGGGCCCGCACTGCAGCAACCGATGTCAGTGTCAGAATGGAGCCCTGTGCAACCCCATCACAGGAGCCTGTGTGTGCACCGATGGGTACCTGGGCTGGAGGTGTGAGGAGCCCTGTGATCAAGGGAGCTATGGGAAGGGCTGTCAGCTCCGGTGTCAGTGTCAGAATGGAGCCACGTGTGACCATGAGACCGGGGAGTGCCGCTGCGCGCCGGGGTACACTGGAGCCTTGTAAGTGCATTGTAGGGTTTTTTATACTGGTATGGGTGTGGTACTGCACTGTATAGGACTCAGCAGTGCAGTTAAAACCTGACCTGGCTGTAGGGATCATGTTTGCCTTGTTTTTTTATAGTTATGTATTTTACCCTTTGTTTGCAAAGAGTGGAGCTAAAAAAACTTCAATCTTTGTGAGTTTTTAAAGTTAAATGTTATAATGACTGCCCTTCATCTACATATAATGAAGTATCCAGTGGATCAGACACTCCATAAGCTAACACACTCCTCATGTTTGATGTCTCTTTATAAAAGTCTGCTTCTGCATACCATGCTGAAGGCACGGAAGCCTGTAGTCAAGCATACAAAAGCATAGAGCACATACAAGACTGGCTAATTATTATTAGAATCATCTGGTTCCAGGGATGATCTGCACTTGTTTTAATAGGATTGGGGGAATTGAAGCCTTGCTTATAAGCATTAGCTAGATAAAGTAAGTACTAACAGAAAAGATCAACGCACTATAAAATATAAGGATATGCTTAGTAGAGTCGCAGGAAAAGCATGGGAAACTCTTTGCTGTTCTTGGCTCAACTTTTGTGCAGGGCCCTGCTTTCTCACCTGCTCACTGGCTGTGTTTTCCAGCTGCGAGGAGCGCTGCCCCCCGGGCAGTCACGGGGCCCAGTGTGAGCTACGCTGCCCATGTCAGAATGGAGGGATCTGCCACCACGTCACCGGAGAGTGCTCCTGCCCGGCCGGCTGGATGGTACGTGGGCAGGGAGCTTGTAGAGTCACACTGTTGTGTCAGTGATCTGTACAGCCACTCATTGCTCTCTTTGTATACCCCCCCCCCCCCCATCAGGGCTCAGTGTGCGCCCAGCCCTGCCCTTATGGGAAGTTCGGTATCAACTGCACCCAAGACTGCCTCTGCCACAACGGAGGCCAGTGTGATCATGTGACAGGACAGTGTGACTGCACAGCAGGATACACTGGAGAGAGGTATGGGCATGTCCACATTCTATGCCTTCCTTTGTTATTGTTTTACCTCTAAAGCACTGGACCAGACAATGAGACACAGTATGAGGTACAGCCTTATATAGATTGATTCCTTGATGACTCGGTGAACACTTTTAGGACTACTATCAGCCCAGGAGGTACGTTGCTATGCCTATTGATAATTTGAACGGCTGTCTTTACCCAGTGATTTTCAACAGCAGTACTCGACCCGGTCTCCACCAAGGGGCAATGAAATGGGATAGATCCACAGGCTGATTGGTAACTCATGTTTAGACAGACCAATGGTATCACAATGGTACTGTATGAAATAACGTACACTGATAATCGGCAGAACGTAACTTGCTTTAGGTCTTTCAAGCTCCTGCTGACTTTTTAAAATACAGCAGTGTAAAATGGTCAGGTCTAAATTGTTTGTACATGAAGTACCCTAGGGTGCTGTATTCTCCCGCAGCACTCCTCAAAACAAAGTCAGGAAAACACAGGCATACTGTAGAAGAGAAATGATCATACTCAACGTGGGAGCAGAACCACTCAGAAACATGACAACAGAAAGAGAGGGAAATCTAACAACATGATCACAAAGAGAGGGAAATCTAACAACATGATCAAAAAGAGAAGGAAATCTAACAACATGATCAAAAAGAGAGGGAAATCTAACAACATGATCAAAAAGAGAAGGAAATCTAACAACATGATCAACAAGAGAAGGAAATCTAACAACATGATCAACAAGAGAAGGAAATCTAACAACATGATCAAAAAGAGAAGGAAATCTAACAACATGATCAAAAAGAGAAGGAAATCTAACAACATGATCAACAAGAGAAGGAAATATAACAACATGATCAAAAAGAGAAGGAAATCTAACAACACGATCAAAAAGAGAAGGAAATCTAACAACATGATCAACAAGAGAAGGAAATCTAACAACATGATCACAAAGAGAAGGAAATCTAACAACATGATCACAAAGAGAAGGAAATCTAACAACATGATCAACAAGAGAGGGAAATCTAACAACATGATCACAAAGAGAAGGAAATCTAACAACATGATCAACAAGAGAGGGAAATGTAAAAAAAGAAATGCATTCAAACGACATCTAACCCTGCTGACTCTCTAACCATTTATATTACAGACATTTTAAACAAAGGAGGCCAGATTTCCTTTCATGGCTAAAACAATTATCCAGGAAGGTTTTCCATCAAGAGAAATCATTGTCTTTTGTTTAATATTTTGTAAAATTGCCCTCATTCATTTTGTCAGTGACAACCAAATTAACCTGCCTTGAATATTCCTGGATTGTGTTAGTGTTCAGTTCATTCAATAATGCTAGTCCCCCCAGATAAGGCAAAAGCCAATGTAATTTCAACTAGAAACATAACTAGTCCATTTTGTAATTTAATTGAGCTATTTATCTGGATCCTAATGGCTTTATTGGACACATCAGATTGATGATTTTCCAGGGGAGAGTTTCTAGTAGTGTGGCCGACTTGTACTGTGGGTGTCTTTAGGTTCCGTTGTAGGGAATCTTGGTAGGTCTTATTAGATTAATTACTATTACTGTCTGAGCCTCCCAGTGAAAGTCACATTGCTAATGTAAAGTTTCAAAGTATGCAAATGGATGAGTGATAGCTCGTCATCTTGTATTATTACTTCCTGTTTCTACTTCTTTATGCCATTGTGTTTTTAGTTTTACACAAATTACACAACCTGATTATATGTGAATATAAAAGAGCAAATAGTTTCATATGATATTTTAGTGCTCATTTACCTTACTGTATGATGTTCATAAATTGCAGTTGTTCTTCTGGTCCGTTGCTCCAGTATTGTGTTGTACTCGTAGTCACTGCAGCTGCCTTCAACTGGCTTGTGAAAGCATACTCACCTGTGGCCTATGAGTTCCTCATTCCAGAAACATCCATTGGCTCCTCTGCTCCAGAGCAGCTGGAGGCAACAGAGTGGACTTGTGAAGACTGTGTCCAACAATATCTACCTCCTATCCATCCCCATTGTTCTCTACACACTGTGGAGCTCAATATGCTTGCTACCATCTTTAAAAGACATTTCCCCATCTGTCTTCAGACTCAGTGATGCTTTTACTATCCTGGAGTTTAAGAAAGCCTTTGCGCAGCAGACAGTGAAAAAGCTTGCCTGTGCAAATTTCAACTTTGCTTTCCATGATTCACTGGGCATCTTAAAAATAAGACCGACAAATTAAAAGATTATTGCAAGTTGGAAAAACAAATCAGCAGGGTTTTCAAAGTGTATGAAAAGCAAAGAATCGTATAAGGAATATTTGTTTGGGACGGTGACTTTGTGCAGTTTTTGTTTCACACTTCAGTCTCAGAAACTTGTGCGGTCTTTGTATTTTAGAATTGTATCAAATGCAGCGAGATGAAGCCACTGCCTCGTTGTTCTTCAAAGGCCAGTGTTTTAGTGGAGGCTGATGATTCATTCTATTCCCCCTTCCTCTGTCCTTGCCTTTGTGTCTTTAATCTGAACTGCTGTTTTAACCCAGGTGTCAGGAAGAGTGTCCTATTGGCACGTACGGCCTTCAGTGTGCCCAGAAGTGCGACTGTCTGAACGGGGCGAAGTGTTACCACATTAACGGGGTCTGCATGTGCGAGCCCGGGTTCAAAGGAGCTCACTGCCAGGAGCGGCTGTGTCCAGATGGACTGTACGGACTCAAGTGCAACAAGTACTGTCCGTGCAACGCCAAGAACACTCTCAGGTAAAGAAACACAGCTCAGAACATCCAGCACTGCTGGAGAGAGCAAACCAGCACACAGCAGAGAGCTGCAGAACTAAGTTACTAAATTAGATTGGTGAAGGGCTGCAAAGAAACACCTTTCCCATTGCAGAGGAGCGTGCAAGCTGCGCTGCAGAAAACTTAGCTTTTTTATTGCTTTTGATTTTGTTTTATTTATTGTATATTGCTGTTTATTGCATTATTGTATATTTTCATAGTGGGGTTATTACTCAGGTGGTGTGCCAGAGTAAACAAACCTTTTTCTGACTAGTCTGGTATGAATATAATACAAAACTCAAGAGGGAAGAAAGGTTATAATACAATTGTAGCAGGAAGTCGTCAGGAATGAGACTCCGAGACAAGAAAAGCTGCAGTGTAAAAAGCTGGTGCACACATTTTTTAACCCAATCAAAAGTCAAGAACCAAATAAATAAGCACAAGGGCCAAAATAAGAGGTTAAACAAAACAATGTTGAGGTCAGGCTGGACATTTGCCTTCACTGACAGAGTTACCTAACAATACCACTACGAATACTGACCTAAACACCACCCAGACACCTTCCAAACAAAGGAGTCTCACTTCCTTATATGCCATGTGGATGGAACCTAATTAAGCAGCAATCATTCAGTTAAGGCTCCAGCCACATTCTCTTATGGCAGGGAGGGTTTTAACCCCCTCACTACCAAACCAATAATATTTGCAGACAATAAGAACACACTAAGCTGACAGTTAATTTGCTGGAAGTCCATTCACATGACAGAAATCAGGATGGGTTCCTCTGCTTTAAGAGGCTGGTGCACACATTCAGTGACAGTGAGTAACCCCACTAAACTGTGCTGCGTTGTTCCTGCAGCTGCCACCCCCTGTCTGGAGAGTGTACATGTGCAGCAGGCTGGGCCGGGCTGTACTGTAACGAGACCTGCCCACCGCGATACTACGGGGATGGATGCCAGCAGCTGTGTGCCTGTGACAATGGGGCAGACTGTGACAGCATCACTGGGAAGTGCATCTGTGCACCAGGGTACACGGTAAGCCTTTCACTCCAGCAACCCTAACCCTTACCCCTACTCCTACCTCTAACTCTGCATCGTTCCCTAACCCTTACAGTCTACCCACACCACCTGCACAGTGTTTGTAAGGGCTGTGTCCATGGCTTTCTATCCAGGCTGCACCCCTGTGGGATGGTTATGCATTGTGACACAGGCAGTGGATTTGCATGCTGCAGCATGTCATTATGTTCTCTTTTCCCCGTTGAGATAAGTGAGTGCTGTTCTCCAGAGAATCCTGGAAAACTGGGTCTTTATCAGCCCTGTTCAAGCAGACAGTGATCCGACGAGGGCTTGGCCAGGGTGAGGGGAACCTGCAGGCTTGTCAAACTGGCTGCTGAGCTGGGAGAGCTGGGAACAGGGGATAAGGGAATGCATGCATGGAGGAAAAAACAAACCTTGTCAGATTTTGAAAAGACAACAAGTAGGGAACAATAGAATCATATTGAGCTGTGAGATCCACAGCCCTGGCTGTGCCTACTATGACATTTTCATATTGAATACACAATCACAGCCCCTTTGCCTCAACAACAAAAACCAAGGGGCTTAGAATTGGGGAAAATACCACTACAGTGAATACACACATTCAATCCAGCAGGGGACAGCACTGATCTTATTGACATGTATATACCATCTGAGTGAGGACGTAGCATTGGCAGCGGGGTTCGAACCTGAGTCCAGCCAAAACCCTAGTGCTCCCTTGAATAAGGCATCCTGTCAATCACTACCCAGTCTACTGGCTCTCCTCACTGTGCATTCCTGCTCCTCACTGGGCTCCACCACAACAGCACTCCACAATCTGACACCAGGGTAATCAACCAGCAGGCACTTGGAATTTCTCCCACCTGGATCCAAGGTTTGTCTTCAGCATCTGCTGAGAATAATTAAAAACACCCAGAAGAGGAATGGGTTTCTGCCAGAAGACTTCATTACCGTAGGTGTGAAGAAAGTGAAGAAACCGTGCCACGCTGCCCTGAATACATTAGCTTGGTTGGAGGGTTCTTCTGACACCAAGGTTTCAAAAACAATCCTGTATGTACTTAGACCCAGAGTAAATCCAGCTCATTGATGCTGGAGTGTTATCTGGAATGTGTTCTTCACAGTGCCCCTTGCTAATACTGTACCACACACTCTACAATTGCTGTAGAAAACTAATATATGGGTAATCTCTGATTCCTTGAAGTTTACTTGCAATAGATAAATGACTGTTAAATGATTAGAGTACAAACTGCTGAAGTACCCCCTATACCAGAAAAACAACATTCAGCTCTGTACCTATTCATCCAGGTGCCACGGCTGTATAATGTGCAGCTCTGTACCTGTTCATCCAGGTGCCACGGCTGTATAATGTGCAGCTCTGTACCTGTTCATCCAGGTGCCACGGCTGTATAATGTGCAGCTCTGTACCTGTTCATCCAGGTGCCACGGCTGTATAATGTGCAGCTCTGTACCTGTTCATCCAGGTGCCATGGCTATATAATGTTGGCCAAATATTCTGGCCTGACTAAATTCCCAATGCACATTTCATTACATTAGAGAGTCCTCTAATCCACAATAAAGGGAACCTGGATATTCCTGGATATTGAACCACAGTGCTTCCTGCCTGTATGGATGTATAAGGAATCATTCCTACAAGCAGGTTTAACGAGTTCATTTGATATTGGCTCAATACAGAACCTCTTGCTGTCCTGGAAGACAATCGTCAATGATACACAGAGGCGGCACAGCCAGAGTTAGTCTGACATTCTAATTAGAACTATTGTCATTGCATGTAATATGTGATGACACCTCATTATGATTGTGTGTTAACTATACTTGGTATTAAAGAAATATGGCAGTTTTACTACTTTGCAAGGGAATTCAAAAGCAGATTAGTGAATCAAGATTAAATGCATGACACTTTTTAATCTTGCTAGTCTGTATAATTGAAGGTCTGTTCGTGTACAGAATGGGTAGAATAGACCTCAGGTAAGATTCCCTGCTTGTGAGTTCCACAGTGGCAGTAGTGGCTCTTATTCCAGTTGTACAGTTGTGTGCACATTTATTACACACCCCACTGCCTCTCTTATTTTGATTTTGTTGTGCATATGAAATCAAAACCACTAGGATTGAGAATCTTGAAAAATTGTCAAAATTGGCAAGTTAGTGATTGGCAATTTATTTCAAATAATAAGATAAAAGGAACACACAGCCACAAATGTTAAAATGTTTTTTAGAAGTTATTTAAGATTAAAACACAAAGCGGTCTAACATTTTCACACACAAGTGCCTATTGTTTCTATATCACTGATTACTGAGTGGAAATTGTAATTCTGACACCCACTGGTTTTCATACAAGTAGGTATATAAAGAATATAACCCTTGAGGTAAAAACCACCTGCAGTGAAGTCTTTATTTTCAGATTTCCAGTCACCCCAGATAAGAAAGATCATAAAGACAATCTGCACAACTGCTGGAGCATCAGTGCAGCAGGGTGGAGATAAGACACAGCACCCAGAAGCAGGAAAGGTTACGAGAAACAGCACTGAAAACTGCACCAATTATCACTTTATCTGTGCCTATGGGCTGCAGGAAAGCTCCGTGAGGCAGCAGACACCTCAAGCAGAACCTACAAGCTTAGATTCCACAGGGCTAATCTTTAAACCCAGTTCATTATGTTAATAACCAGTTCAGCATGCAGCATTTTCTACTGCTGTACAATTCTGGTTTTTGGCTTCTAGGTTGCTAATTGGGAATTTAAATAAACTTGTCAGCTGTCAGTCAGGACTCCGACTCCACTGTGCCTGTTTAAAATCCACAGATAAATAGTGGATAAGTAGCTGAGGGACCCTCTCTGTCCCAGATGCTTCTGCACCGAAAGGTAAATGAAAGAAATACTGCAGAGAACAACGCACTGAATATTACTGCTGAGGAAGGTGATGTTTCTTTTAAAGGCTCCTTTATTAAAAGGTGTCTGGGGAAGGATGGGGTTGAGCAAGGTTAGCCTCAAATGCTCCCAGGTCCAACACCATGAGAAAAGTTTGATGAACAGAGAGACTGGAACTTTGTCGTTGTCAGCACTGTGCCTGACAGGGGATAAGAAAGAACAAATTCAAATGCTGGCCTGCCAGCTACCTTTAAAGATGTGCTTAAGGTGACCAGAAACAAAAGACAGAAGACTCTGACAGCCATGTATTGGACCTGCCTGTAAACAAGAGACAAAGGAACTTGTTGCAAAGGAGAGACAATTCTCATGAATACCAGCAGAGCGCTGTTGTGGTTTGAAAGTGATACCTATGATATCAGCTTTCTGCAGTATGTAACTCCTGTATTGTTCACTGTTTGAAAAGGTTGCCTTTTCCTTCAATGGCAGGGAGAAGACTGCTCCCTTCCCTGCCCCTCTGGTTCGTACGGAGCCAACTGCTCCTGTGTGTGTAACTGCAGGAACGAGGCCGCGTGCTACCCCATCGACGGCTCCTGTATTTGCAGAGAAGGTACAGGAATATATAGGAATGTCTTAATGTTCACATATCCTGTGATGTGATTTTTAATCGGACCCCATTGTTTCTCTTCTCTCTGTGTCGCGTGTGGTCAGGGTGGCAGGGTGTGGACTGCTCCATCCTGTGCTCAAGCGGCACGTGGGGTCTGAACTGTAATCAGACGTGCTTCTGCGCCAATGGAGCCGCTTGTAACCCTGTGGACGGCTCCTGCACCTGCTCTCCGGGCTGGAGGGGGGGCAGCTGTGACCAGCCCTGCCCGGTCAGTCTCAGTTTGGTCTTTTAAAAAAAAAAACTAAACAAAAACAGGGGTAACAGACTTAATGTCCTTATAAAAGTTTACCATGGAATTGAGCATGCTTTTCCCATGGTTATCCTATGCATTTAACATAGTTTACCCTGCTTTGCCATATGTATTAATGTACCATACCTTGCAATTCTTCATAAAAAGCTTACCGATGTTTCTTTACCATGCTTTCACTATGCTTCATTACGCTTTGCTATGCCTTTACAATTGGAAGTTTTTATAAAGGGGAGCTAATGCACTTCAACCTGTGCGTTCGAAACCTGGGTATTGCCTCGCCATCTCTTTTGAGATACTTGCTGTTCGAAATATGAATATTTCTACAGCCAGTGTGATTTGCAGTAGCTTTCTAGCATGGGTGCTGGAAGCTGAGAAAATAAAAACTGAAACTGTAATTGTCTTTTTTTTTTAAAAAAAAAATCTGTTTTGTTTGATTTAGTTATTTTGGTCTATTTCTTGTTAGGACGGAACATACGGTCTGGAGTGCAGCGAGCGTTGTGACTGTAGCCATGCGGATGGATGTGACCCCATCACAGGGTACTGCCGCTGCTTAGCTGGGTGGACAGGTACCTAATCAATACAGGGCAATGCTGGGCTGTATAATACAATGCAATACTACTGTTAGTGTTGTTTCTTTCATGTACAAATATACCCAGGCACAGCAGAGCACAGGGCTATCGGGGTAATGAAAAGGCCAACCTGTGTAAACTTCACTATGAGACTGGGTAGAAATTGATTAAACGGAGAGTGGGAATAGTCAAGATCAAGCCTTTACAAGGGATCAGTAAAACATTCTCGTGAACTACAGTGAGGCTCCATTAAACTGTGTGAAGGTGAGATTGTTCGATGGGCATAACAGGATTAGCCGCCTTTTAAAATGTAGTTAAAACTGTTATCGACTCGCAGGCCAAGTCTATCAAGAACATGAACTTTCAGAGGGAACTGATTCCTGTAGCGGCTACTGTGTGAGAGAACCGGATTTTAGACAAAGTGCAAAATGAGGAATAATCCTATTATTATTTATAATCCGCTGCCCTCTACCATACGCTGTATCTTGTGTTTACAAAAATATACAAAGAATGATGGATGGGGTTGCACGGGTGTAGCAGTAAGTATAGTCCTGCATAAATAAACTGCAGCTCAGTAACTCCACCAATCACTCTTCCGTTGCTTCATTATACAGTCACAGGTTTTATAACAAGACCATGGATTTATTGCAGAAAGTACAATTTACTAAATCCCTAGAGTACGAAGGTCACCGCAAGGATGATCATTATATTCTGCAGCCATTAGTTACTTCCTACAGAATAGCTAGAGCTGGCAAACTAAGTCAAAATATATAACCAGTTTAACAGTGCCTTCAGAAGCTGTCACTGTAAAGGGTACTCTATAGGGCTTTGTGGGGCTGTATTGGTACGGTGTCTGAATTGCCCTCCTTGAAGGGGATTTTAATTAGCTGCTGAAATACATTATTGGGAGGCTTTCTCGTGCTCTGAATATTGTGTGGCGGTCACAAGGTAAACCGGTCCCCAGTCTGGGCAGTATGTTGAGTAGCCGGGGCTGTGGATGGAAAGCTGGTCAAAGATAAGGGTGAAGCCTGAGGCCTGTGACTGTGATCTGAAGTGGATTTGAAAGCTGGGAGCAGAGGCACTGCTGTCAGTCAGCTGCAGGAGCCGTTCCCAAGCCATCCTGCAGGCCCATTAATTCAACACGCACTGATCAGGGCATTACTCAGGGGGAAAGCGATTGAATTTCAAGGAGGGAGCCCACACTTAGTCACTACACCTATCAGGCCTCTGACTCTTGTCATGCTTTTGCCATATATTTAGTGCTAAAAGTTTTCTTATTGAATATATATATATATATATATATATATATATATATATATATATATATATATATATATATATATATATATATATAACCAGAACAGTATAAAGCTTCCGTTTTTTACTGTTTTTTTGTTAACTTTTCTTTCTGCATTCTTGCTTTAGTTCCTTCTTGGCGCTTTCCTGCATAATCCTTCTCCCACAGGATCCTTGTGTATTTCCCTGGCTAGCTTTCATACAGGATTGAGTGCACTGATAAAGCAAAGGAGATTGTTCTGCTGCAGTTTAAATCTTAAGGTTACAGTCCATTCGGAGGTCCAATCAATGGTTTTGACTATTAGGTCTTTAAAATCAATCATACAATACTACTACTACTACTAATAATAATAATAATAATAATAAATAATAATAATAATAATAATAATAATAATAATAATAATAATAATAATAATAATGAAGGGTTGTATAATATTTTGAAGAGGCAGATTCAGTCCTGTCGAAAGGGCATTTCAAGAGACAGTCTTAATGCTGCAAACCAGACTATGGACTTGAACTTCTTATTAGAAAGTCCCGCTGAGTAATACATTCTTGAAACTTCTGTAAAATGAAATGTAAACTGAAATCATTTCTGAAAAAAATCAAACTGTGAGGAGTGATATTAAGAATCCTGCAGTACCCGTTGCCTTGTCTCATATTGTGTAACATGAACCATGCAGACAATTCGTTTCTGCAACCCTGGTCTTGAACAGTGGAATATGGTCATATTTTTGGAAATGTAAATGTTTACACCCTCTCTGATTGGCAGCTGGAACCCCAGGCAATCTTACTTGGGAATAGCAAACTCTAAAGAAGAGGCTGTCTTTCATTTTCACCATTAAAAGCCAGCTGCCTATACTCATTAGACTATGGTGGTATACTGTCATTAACATAGCAGCTGAAAAAATGAGGGGGCTAAAAAAATCATTTCAGCAACAAATCTGTATCCTGAGATTCATTTCAGTGTTTTCATGGCATTTAAAGAGGTCTTTGAGACATAATCATTGTTCATAGTCAGCATCGCTGCCCTGTGACTTGTGCAGCTCCTTTTCTTTTACTTTAATAACAGAAAATGTTCTTTCATGTTTTAGGTAAGAAGTCGACTCACACTGTCAGAGCAAAGTTGCCTCATTCCATAATTGCCTATTTGAAATCGGCTTCAGATTTCCACAGGTTTAATTCAAAGGTACTTGATTAACAGTGCTTTAATGGCATTCTATACTTAAAAATTCCCTGTCAAAGGAAATGTTCAAAACGAATGCCGTCTAAAAGATTGTATAATGTAGTGTGTCTCCAAGCCGCTGTGAGACAGCGAGGGCTGGAAACACAGGGGATTTGATCCAGAGACGTGAGGGGAAGAATACGCGGGCCACACTTCTACTAGTTACTGACAGTCTCATTTCCCTCAAGACAGTCGGCAACCTTTATATAAAACACTATCTCCCTGAAACAGAATAGATAAAGAGGTGGTCCAAGTAACCCCCGTCATTTTTGTTTTCAGATTTTAATGAAAATGCTGGTAAAATAAAAATGTCCTAAGACTGAAAGAACTTTACTTTTAACAGCTTTGTTTTTTTTAATAACTCAAAGGTAGTATTTCAAACAGCATTTTCTATACCAGCATACATGAAACACATAAACCCAGGCAGGAAAACAAAAGTAGAAAAGTGGGTTTATTTTCATTTTTCCACAGCAATACATTTTTTTTTTAGTTTTCAAACATTTAGGAAAATAAGGATTTTAAATCAATACAGCGACTGTGCAGTTTCAGGGGTTTTACAGATGTCTTCATGTACAGTGTGCTGCTGTGATGAAGATACCAAGGGTTATGGAAAATGCCCTGATTTAGTATTTCCGGGATGATAAAAGTGCTGCTGGCTGCGAGGGAGCCGCTTCACCCGTAAATCCTGCTGAAGCAGGGCGACTGGGAGCCTCTGTTACAGAATTGAGCCGCTCTGAGTCTCTCTCGTTATTCACTGGGATTCTCAAAATCTAAAGCTATGCCATGTTTTCTTTCTGCTGCTGACAACGGCACTTCCTGCATGACGCAGTTTGGGCTAGATAGCTGGCAAGCAAAGCAAAGCACAACTTGATAAAACTGTGCACTGGATTAGTGGAGTGTTTATCCCCCCCCCCCCCCCCCCCCCCCCCGAAAATCTTATTACCTGCGCTCAAATAAAGAGAGATTCACATAAAAAAAAACAAAAAAACAACATATACAGTACTTGGGAATGGAATCTGTGCATTTACAAAAGACACAGCAAGAAAGAAAAGGAAACCTTTAAAAGCAGTGCATGCACAATAATCCAGAGGGGTGTGTAAAGGCTGGAGGCTCGGGATGGTGCATGTGCCTATATGACTTTCTGCAGGTCTTCATTTCGGTTCAATTTAAAAAGAGTCAATAGCTGCCGGTTGCACACGGTTATTGTACTAACACACCATGCATGCCTCTGTTTTCTCTCTCTCTCTCTCTCTCTCTCTCTCTCTCTCTCTCTCTCTCTCTCTCTCTCTCTCTCTCTCTCTCCCCCTCCCTCCCTCACTGCAGGTATCCACTGTGACAATGTGTGTGTTCAAGGTCGCTGGGGGCCGAACTGCTCCATCTCGTGCAACTGTGACAATGGAGGCTCGTGCTCCCCTGAGGACGGGACCTGCGAGTGCGCACCCGGGTACAGAGCGGCCACCTGCCAGAGAAGTAAGCACAGAGCCACGCGAGGATCCACTGCAGGAGTCGTTGCATGTCCAAGAGCAGCCGCTTGGGGGGTTTCTGTTGAATTAGACAGTAAGCCGGCTAACAAGCTGCTGAGTTGAATCCGTGGAGGTTTTGGTTGAGAAGCTCAGCATTAGAACAGGAATAAAAAGAACCCCTTTGATGTTTTCCACCAGGCCTGATTGATCGACCCCCTGATTAGCGATAGCAGTGCAAAAACTACATTGATTAGAGGAGAAACCTCAGAATGGAGTGTGGTAACCAGTGGAGTACCACAGGGATCAGTACTGGGTCCTCTGCTATTCCTAATCTACATTAATGATTTAGACTCTGGTATAGTAAGCAAACTTGTTAAATTTGCAGACGACACAAAAATAGGAGGAGTGGCAAACACTGTTGCAGCAGCAAAGGTCATTCAAAATGATCTAAACAAGATTCAGAACTGGGCAGACACATGGCAAATGATATTTAATAGAGAAAAGTGTAAGGTACTGCACGCAGGAAATAAAAATGTGCATTATAAATATCATATGGGAGATATTGAAATTGGAGAAGGAATCTATGAAAAAGACTTATGAGTTTTTGTTGACTCAGAAATGTCTTCATCTAGACAATGTGGGGAAGCTATAAAAAAGGCCAACAAGATGCTCGGATACATTGTGAAAAGTGTTGAATTTAAATCAAGGGAAGTAATGTTAAAACTGTACAATGCATTAGTAAGACCTCATCTTGAATATTGTGTTCAGTTCTGGTTACCTCGCTATAAAAAAGATATTGCTGCTCTAGAAAGAGTGCAAAGAAGAGCGACCAGAATTATTCCGGGTTTAAAAGGCATGTCATATGCAGACAGGCTAAAAGAATTGAATCTGTTCAGTCTTGAACAAAGAAGACTACGCGGCGACCTAATTCAAGCATTCAAAATACTAAAAGGTATTGACAATGTCGACCCAAGGGACTTTATTGACCTGAAAAAAGAAACAAGGACCAGAGGTCACAAATGGAGATTAGCTAGAGGGGCATTCAGAATTCAGAGCAGGATTCAGAACGCAGCTCTCACCAGCACAGCCAGTACTCTCCCGACAAGCAGTGACCAGAGCTGCTCTCCCGTTAAGCAGTGACCGGAGATGCTTTGTGGTGACTGTGGAAGCACAGACGTTTGGGTCATCAGTGAATGCACAGCACATTTGTGCTACAAAGAGAGGGAACCTCTTAACCTGTAATAAAGCACCACAGAGCAGGTGTTCTTTAAAGAAAGAGCTTTCAAGAAATAGTTTCCACTCTGATACCCTGACAGCACTGAGGCATCTGGGCTCTGACCCTCTCTGCCTGTTTTCTGCATCATTTTCACAATGATTGGCTAAAGCACAGGACAGAGGTAGGGTTAGACACTATGGAACTGATGCCCTCTGATGATTTAAAGGTTAACATAGCCTTCTATTGGGAAAATATCAGTCCTGTGTTTCCTTGATTGGTGCTAAATTGATATTTGCAGATCAGAACAAACCAAAACAAGGTGGTGTATTGGTCTAGCTTTCCCCCTTGCTTGGTGACCGGGATGTAATCTACTGCATTTAATGTTTTAAGTAAAATCAAAATGCCACTTGGTATTGTGTGCTTGGATAAAAGTTTGCTGTTCTTCCCAGGTTGAACAAAAGCTAATGATATGTTTTGTTTCTCTCCTTTCAGTCTGCTCTCCCGGGTTTTACGGGCACCGCTGCAGCCAGGCATGCCCGCATTGTGTGCACAGTAACGGGCCGTGCCACCACATCACTGGGCACTGCGAGTGCCTGCCAGGGTTCTTCGGCTCCCTCTGCAACCAAGGCAAGTGTTTCAGGCAGCAGCTCTCCTCCAATACATTTTGCACTGGTACTCATTACACCAGCATCGCACTTACTGTACTGAACACACTCCAAACCAGCACTGCACCTACTGCACTGTACACACTCCAAACCAGCATTGCACCTACTGCACTGTACACACTCCAAACCAGCACCGCACCTACTGCACAGTACACACTCCAAACCAGCACCGCACCTACTGCACAGTACACACTCCAAACCAGCATTGCACCTACTGCACAGTACACACTCCAAACCAGCATCGCACCTACTGCACTGTACACACTCCAAACCAGCATTGCACCTACTGCACTATACACACTCCAAACCAGCACTGCACCTACTGCACAGTACACACTCCAAACCAGCATCGCACCTACTGCACTGTACACACTCCAAACCAGCATCGCACCTACTGCACTGTACACACTCCAAACCAGCATTGCACCTACTGCACTATACACACTCCAAACCAGCACTGCACCTACTGCACAGTACACACTCCAAACCAGCATCGCACTTACTGTACTGAACACACTCCAAACCAGCATCGCACCTACTGCACTGTACACACTCCAAACCAGCATTGCACCTACTGCACTGTACACACTCCAAACCAGCACCGCACCTACTGCACAGTACACACTCCAAACCAGCATTGCACCTACTGCACTGTACACGCTCCAAACCAGCATCGCACCTACTGCACAGTACACACTCCAAACCAGCATCGCACCTACTGCACTGTACACACTCCAAACAAGCACCTACTGTACTGTGCACACTCCAAATCAGCATCACACCTACTGTACTGTAACACTCCAAACCAGCACCTATTGTACTATTGTACAGCACCACACATACTAGGTAATTATTCCCTAGTAATTATTCATGTTTAGGAAAATTAAGACAAATCAGAAGAAAGATTTTTAACATGCAAGGTTTAAAGTGCATTCTACTGTGCTCCTCCCCATTGCATTCCAGGGGATTTTAGAGATGGGGAGACACATTTAGAGACTTGGAGACACATTTCACACATCTAGCTTATTAAGCTTGCTCTGAGCAGGCCTGTGTGTGGGTTGCAGTTTCTAATGTGCTCTTGCAAATCATTAAACATAGATTAAATATAGATATTACTTTTCATTATAATTAACTGGGCTTTGCATGAATTAAGACAGGGGAAGAAATATATAAAATTCACTTCATGGATTTGAAAACTGTCTTACAAATACAAAATGTAATAAACCCTCCAGCACTTCAGATGACCTTCATTACTTTGCAAGGGTTTATCATGAGTTTAATCAGTGGCCTACAGTCACACAGCCTTCCAGTAGCCCAGGTCCTAGCTACTCCCTTTGCTATTTACAGTATTGAAGAAGGCTTAACTCTTAATGAATTCCTCATAATGACTTGTTGTTTAAAACTGAAAAGGCACGTGAAATTTGGCTTAGAGAACATTAAAAGAGTTCTAATACATTTATTGAAAAAAAGAAGCTGATCATTAAGTTTCACATGACAGATGCTTTCTGAATAATATAATTTCATAAAATCATTTCCCACAGAAATTCTGAATTTGCATGGCTTATAGACAGACGTATTTTTGTAATTTCTGCTGTCATCCTGAATAACAGGTTGTGTGCTTTTAAAAACGCTGCTCTGCGTATTGAAATAATGACCCATGTCAGGTTTAATTTAAAATTAAAGCTCTAATTTAAGAAAAAGGCATGAAGTAATGAAATATGCACCTTATTAAAAATGTACACAAATCTGATTAGAAGGCCCTAATGTCCCGTTCTTTCCTCTTCTTTGGGTAATATCAAAGCAAATCATTTTCAAGTTTATATTATTCATAATTAAGAATAAGAAACGCCCTTCTTTCAAATGAATCGCTCATTTTAAAAAGTCTTGCACAAAGCATCTTGTAACTTGCTGCTGGGCACCCCTTTTTTCCACTCCATGTGTAGTGTAAGTGTTTTGTGGATGTCTCTGTAAAGAGTATTTGGTTCGGGGCGCCCTGTGATTTGCACACATGCAGTACTCATTGACGTCAGCTCTGTTCTCAATGGTGTTTTGTCCCCGCAGTGTGCGCCACTGGAAAGTTTGGGAAGAACTGCGCCGAGGTCTGCTTGTGTACCAACAACGGCACCTGCAACCCCATTGACGGGTCGTGCCAGTGCTTCCCAGGCTGGATCGCAGAGGACTGCTCCCAGTGTAAATATCACCTGCTTAGTAACACAGTGTGCACAATGGACAGTGCAAATATCACCTGCTTAGTAACACAGTGTGCAGAACCAGCAGAATAAAAAAAGAGCACATCCTGTAATCATAACCATTATCTGTCATCTGAACACCAGTATACAGAAGTACAGTATAAGAACACAATGAGACACAGCCAGGGATGGAAATGAGACTCCTATTGCACAGCAGTTTCACCCATTCCAGGTTTTATTAGCAGCTTTATTAGCCACAGTGTTTAGGTAACAAGCTCATATAAATTCCTAGTAAAACCAGGAGTGAATCAAACTGCTGTGCAGCGTGAGTCTTATTTCCATCCCTGCAGCCGCTTCTCTTATGCTGCTGTTTGCGTATGAAGAATAGACCGGCACACACATTATTTCAACTGAATAGACCCCTGTTGTACTGTCAGTGCAAGTTGTCAGGGCTGTTGAGAATGTGGGTAACTTTGCTGTTCCTCTGCTATGATAGCTGAGGTGTGATTGGCAGTGGCTGATTGTAAAATGTAATTTTCTTAATTCAGAGTGTAATTGAAGCTAGATCACAGCGGGGTGTAATACCCTATCTCTTTCAAACATTACTTAATGCAGAAGCAGGGGGCTGCCGCATTTCTCATCCATCATATGAAGTTATTTCATTTCTCTGATAAAAGATGAAACGGATAGAACAGTTTAATTATTATTTTTCCTCTGCAGCAGCCATGGAGTTGAAAAGTGTTTCGCTAATATTTAGAAGTCAGTTTAAAGACACTAAAAACTATGATGAAATGGGTAATTGACAAGACTGTCAGTGATAGTGTATTCCAGTAAAGCTGTCCCTGTATTGGAAGCGCATTGAGACAGCTGCACCAGGTGAATAGAGACATCTGCTCATTTAATACATCACTCTTTTGCTTCTTCTGTTTTCATTTGTTGTGCATATGAGATCAAATCAACAGCAATTAAAAATTGTCAAAATAGGCTAATTAGTGATTGTCTAATTTCATTGATGCCTTTAACAGGCCACACATGCAATTCATTTAAAATAGAAAGAGAGAAGAACACAGAGCCACACATGTTAAAATGCATGACACTTTTTAGAAGTTGTTTCAGGTGCCTTATTAAAGCACGAAGCGGTCTAACACTTTCATAGGAGTGCCTACTGTTTCAATATCCCCAGTTAGTGAGCGGAAATGGACAATCTCACTAAGGTAGGCACTATATATAAAGGATGCACATGACAGATCTTGGTGTGAGGACAAGAAGCATGAGGGGGTTGTGAAATCAAGGGAGGGAGCGTTTCCTCAATTTATTCTGCACAAAAAAAAGTTAATCAAATATTAAGATAAAAGAAAGAGATAGATTATTTGGAAATATGGTTTTTGGCTAGGAGAAATGCTGTGCAAAACTGCAACTGTATTTGAGATGTTCGGACACTGAAAAGTCACAGGACAGAGTTGCATGCATTATAGCACAGCCCTATCCCTCTCAATGCTGTGCTTTAACAAGGTCACCCTCCTCCCCTGTGCAGCCTGCCCCCCGGGGTACTGGGGCCCGAACTGCATCCACACGTGTAACTGCCACAACGGAGCCCTGTGCAGCGCCTATGACGGGGAGTGCAAGTGCACTGCGGGCTGGACCGGCCTCTACTGCACACAGCGTGAGTTCAGACCTGACTTTATAGGAGAAACACTGCCACCTAGTGGAAGAGTGAGAAAGCGCAGATTTGAGTGACCAGAGTTTTTAAATCATTCTGTGTGGTTTAAAATGAGGTACGGTGTATGTACACCAAGTTCCAAAACAGAAAAAAAAATAAAAATAAAAATCTACACGATTTAAAAAATAATATTTTCACTAATGAACCAAAGTTAAAACTCCATTTTAAAATTGAGTTTGATTTTACACATCTGTGGTTTGCTAGTGGTCTGCACTGTGTTTGACTGTCGTGCTGGCTGTTGATTGACGTGGGTCCTGTGTTGTTAACGCTGTGTGCCCCTGTGCTGGTCGCTTGCAGGCTGCCCCACAGGGTTCTTCGGGAAGGACTGTGCCCAGGTGTGCCGCTGTCAGAATGGGGCGGACTGTGATCACATTTCCGGACAGTGTGCCTGCCGTACAGGCTTTATCGGCAGCAGCTGCGAGCAGAGTGAGTCCCGAAGAAGCACACAGCCACTGCTGTACATTCACAATGCTTTCTATATCCACCAGCGCATTACCCATGTTATTAGAGCCACGGTGTTCACTTTCCAGCAACCAAACCCTGACAGAATGTGTTAATAAACAGGTCGAAAACCCCATCCTCTGTAATACATCCCACAGCGTCTCCTGACCTCCAGCAGGGCAGTGAGGGCAGCCTCCACCTGCATCACTGCAGCTTCTCAGCACAATGTACCACATGCACGGCAAAACCGGTATTCTTTACAATGAGGAAACACACAGCCTGATGCACTGTCATTTCAAATACACATGCGAAACAGTGGCAGCTCTAGTGTGTGTGTTTCAATAGACTATAGTAGGCTATATTGGCTGGGCCTGTCCCTAAGAGATCTGGAGGTCGCGTGCTCATTCTGACACCATGTGAACCACCTTACCTTGGCACAGGAATGACAGCCATGAAAAGCATCTGCTGTGTTTTTATCAATACTAGTATGAACACTATGCCTATGTTAGTCACTGCACTCCTTTGAGATGATGTTATTTTCATGATGTAATCTGTGCTTCCTGCTTCCTCAGAGTGCCCCCCTGGTACGTTTGGGTACGGGTGCAAACAGCTGTGTGAGTGCATGAATAATGCCACCTGTGACCATGTGACAGGGACCTGCTACTGTAGCCCCGGGTTCAAGGGGATCCGCTGTGACCAAGGTGAGAAAGAGGATAACAAGATGACGAATGAGTATTTACTGAACACTGCCTTCATATTGACATTAATGAGCAAAACTAAAACCAATGCAGCTATTCTGACATGGTTGCTGCTTAGTGTTTTAGAATGTTAAAATGTCACACTCACTTGCTCCATAATGGCGATCTCAGCTGGGGGCCCACAGGGAGGGCTGCGTTACACTTTTAGGGATTGGGAGAGATATGGGATCGGGCTGTCCTCCTTCTCAATCTCCAACATCCACTGCCGGTCAGGTGCTTGATGAGTCCAGGTTGAAATTTCCCAGGCTGAGTCAAATTGGGTAGGAAAAACAAGGTTAAAAAAGGGTTGATTTAACAAAAATGAAATTGTGATTATCAAGTTAAATGGAGAGAGATTGGCCTGCCTATGATGTTTGGCCAGGTGGATGACCCTTACTCTCCCCTCTCCCTCCTCTCCCCTCTCCCCTCTCCCCTTTCGTGTCTCTCCCCTGTGCAGCGGCTCTAATCATGGAGGAGCTGAACCCCTACACTAAGATCAGCCCGGCCCTGTCTGAGAGGCACTCCGTGGGGGCTGTGATTGGGATCATCGTCCTGCTCCTCATCATCGTGGTGCTCCTCAGCCTCTTTGTCTGGTACCGGCAGAGACAGCGAGAGAAGGGGCACGACATGCCCAGCGTCTCCTACACCCCTGCGATGAGGATGACCAACACAGACTACTCCCTGTCTGGTGAGGCACTTTGACATGCATTCAGTCTACATGCAGTGTATCCAGCCCTGTCCAATAGCTCATTGCCCACAAGAGGGCAGTATAAACATTACAAGAATATAAAGATGACTGAATGGTATTATACCAGGTGACTAGCACTGACTGAACACTTTCATTTGACAGGCAAATGGTTAGTTACACACCTGTATTTTTTATAATGTAGTTAATATTCTGAGCTGTGCCTGTCTTTTTCACTATGGTATTCACACTGTGTTTCTGTGGTGGCTGAGCTGGCTGGCCTGGGTCAGACTGTCAGTGTGCATTGTGTTACTTGGACTAAAGCTCCCTGGTAACGCAGCAGTGTCACGGTTAGTTTCCACTTTTTTTATAAGCACCTGGTTGCAGGAGGAGCTTCCTTCTGTGTAACTTGCTGAACTACACTTACAAATATACAGGTTCAAAATAAGTGAGGAGAGCACAGATTTGAATGTATAATCTGTATTGTAGACTATATAAAAAGCAACACTGTCTTGTGGGGTTGGATTAACATTGCTTCTGCAGGTGACCAGCACAACTCCACAGTCTTCTCTGAGCATTTAATTTTACTAACAGCCACTTGCAATTTCTTCTTTCCAGCTGGCTGCCACCAGACACTCACTCACATCAAACACCATCCAAAGTTTCGCTAACAAACTTTATTTTTTCCAGTCATTCTTTGCAGAAACAGCTTAACATTTTAACCTCATGTAACAAACCCTTTTATTTTTCACGGATCTCTTTTCTATGCCCTCTGATTTACTCACAGAAGATAAAACAGAGTTACTAATGGGAGACTTTCTAGTTGTGGAGGCAGCATGTGTCCCAGGACTGTGTGTGAGTGGATGTGTTGATCCCTGTTGTAACGGCTGCAGTGCTGTTTTGTGCTGACTGTGTGTGAGTGGGTGTGTTGATCCCTGTTGTACTGTTTTGTGCTGACTGTGTGTGTTTGAGTGATTGTGTTGCTCCCTGTTGTAACGGCTGCAGTGCTGTTTTGTGCTGACAGTGTGTGTGAGTGGGTGTGTTGATCCCTGTTGTACTGGTTTGTGCTGACTGTGTGCGAGTGAGTGTGTTGATCCCTGTTGTACTGGTTTGTGCTGACCTTGTGTGAGTGGGTGTGTTGCTCCCTGTTGTAATGGCTGCAGTACTGCAGTCTTGTTTTCTTACCAGATACCTCTCAGAATACTGGCAGTGGTCAGTGCTTCTGGAACCCGAGCTATCATACTCTGTCTCACTGTGGCGCCACCTCTCGCTTCCCCAACAGCCTGGATGGGAACACTGCTAGTAAGGTACATGCTGTGAAATGGTGTCTATTGTTTAAAAAAACAAAACAGACAAGCAGTGGATTGCATACAATCAATGTGATCTCCTGAAGCATAAGATTGCAACTTTCACCACCAGGTGGAACTGTGAGCACATTATAAAATTATAATCAATTTAAATAATTCTGCCAAAAATCCAATAGTGTGGCTTTAATACTATAAAAATACTCAGTTTATAGCACCTGGCTATATTTAGTGTATGACGATTATTGGGCATAAATAGACCTTTCTTGTGACTAGCTGAACACTGTGACCCATTGCCATGGTGCATTGGTGCTGGTTACATACAACTCTCTGAACCACTTTCTTGTTTGTAACCAAGATCTTGAATTCATCCATGTGACATGGAAATGCAAGAAATGTCCTTCAGTTAAGGAATTTAAAAAGTGCAGCCTTTGCCCAATATACTAAATAAAACTTTGAACCAGAATGCTTTAACTGAGACAGGCCTTGACCGATTCCTGTCTCTGGTGTCCTTTGCAGGTTAAAATCACTGACCAGGAGAATGCAGACTGGAGACCCTACTGCAATCTGAATGATTTAGGTCAGTGAAGCCACAGACACTCACACACAGACACACTCACACACAGACACACACACACACACACACACACACACACACATGCATTTTGCATTTCTATATTTGCAAGTGTGCTGGAACTCTAGCGCGGGCGGGGGACCGAAACGTGCCGAAGGTTCCATATATACAGGGTTTAAGGTTTTGTTCAATGGCATTCAGCACCCCCACTTTAAAAATGGCGTCAGGGCCACATGTAAACAACCCCTGAAGAGTAACGGAGAGTGATATTCAAAATAAATGACAAAGATTGAGGTCCTTTAGTTTTAAGGTGTGTCCCACTTGCAGCAAACAAAACTAAACTAAATATTTTGGCACTTTTTTTGAAGGCATATTTAGTTCTTAACAACGTATCTTTGTGGGGACATTTTCTAAAATTTTGTCCGCACACTGATAGTAGTACCTGCCCCCACCCCACACACACACACACACACACACACACACACACCACAGCAAGCTATCATTAGTCCTCTACAAGCTCATATTACTGCTTCTGCATACTGTAGTACAAATACATATAGTGATGCTAATAACAATATAAATACAATCTATAACAATTCCCCTCATTAATGGAATGTCTTCTGCTCTGCACATATTTATACAGTGTTGAGCAGTGTCTGTTTCTTTCAGTGGTACTGGTGTAATGGAGTGAGCCCTCTTACTGTGATCATGCATCTGCAATTCCATTCTGATCACATAAAGCGCTTCATCTAATAAGGTGATAGGTTTCCAATTGAGTGAATAGCAAAGGAAGTGCTGCATTTGATTGCAGTGTGTGCTTGATTCAATTAGCCAGCGATTCTATTAAGCAGTTCATCGAAAATAATAATAATAATAATAATTCAACCTTTGCAGCATAGCAGATTGATTTCTAAGTTTTGGTGTAACCCCTTCCCCAGGGGGATTGTGAAGAACACAGAGGGCAGTAATAACAAGTCTGTTCTTGAACAGCTGCTACCTAAACACGTCCCTGAGAGTCTGGGAAAATATTTAAACACATAGCTTGAAATCCAAGCAGTGGTGTTTTGCGTGTGTGAGGTGCAAACAACACAGTGACAATAATACCTACCTGTCAACACTGAGTTTTCAAAACACAGGAGCTTTTGTAAACTGAAATCTCAAACCTGTCAACTTTTGAAAGGTTGCGCAGGGGGTGTGGCATGCCTGCCACAGGACTCTCCTGGGTCCTAAACCCTGCCTTGGACAGACAGGGTTTGCAGCAATCACACCCCAGCCATGAATTTTGTAGACATTAAAGGTTTGCTGACATAAGGGGGTTAACAGTAGAATACGGGAGAAAATCTCCCGGGAGAAGGGTCCAAAATACGGAGACTCCCGGTGAATACGGGGGAGTTGACGGCTCTGATAATAGACATGGCTGGGTTTGCCAAGCTTTTCAAGCGATCATTTGCTTCTCAGAAGGGAGGCACGCTGGTAGTACGAAGGAAACTGACTCAGTGCTTGTTAATCCTTCTTTTGTAGGTGCTGGCGGAATGGACAGACATCACAACACTTACATTGTTGAGCAATGTTTCAAAGGTATAGTATTAGAGTATAGCCAAGTATTAAGCGTTAGTATTTTGTATTCATTTGCACAGCTTTTCAAAGTGTGCCGGTTATATTTTATACAAACACAGGCACAGACACACTTCCAAACCAAATATGAAGCAGCCTTTTAAGTTTGATTAAATGTTAATAATATGACATGATTTTATATTGATTTGAAACAGTATATACACATATGAAATTGGATCCTTAGAGCTAAAAGGCTCTCTGAATCCGAGCCCCGCTCTGGTATAATGTATCATCAACCACTGGGGGTGCTGTAATCACACAGCCACACCCGTACTGTCAGGTGCCTCATTAACACATTATCTGAGTGGAAAGAGACTTTCAGACCATGACTGGATGATAAAAAAAATAAATACACCCACACTAACATAGCATTTCTTTTATCTCTGTCACACAAACACACACACACTTGTACACCTATTAAATGTTACCTATCAGTGGGTGTGTTTCAGCCCTCCCCCATTCCTGCGTGATTGGGAGATTATTGTGGGTTATCTGCTGTGCTAAAGGTAGCTTACACTCAGGGCTGTTCTTTTTTTTTTGGTTTTGCCCTTTTCACATTCCATTGGCATTCCAGCAGGGCAGTGTTTCTATAAAGCCTCTTGATCGAGTGATACTGCTGAAACTCCCTGTGACACGCACTGAAGCAAAGTCCCCTTCCTCCAGACTGCTTGTGCTCTTCACAGTGGAAAAGCAGAGCCACACATGAGGTAGTCCAAACAGGTCACTGACTGCCGCCTCTTATCTGCAAGCACATTCATTTTCATTTACTCTACATGTTTACAGTGTAAGACAACTGTAAATGGAATTGTTTGTTCCTTAGCCAACCAAACTAACTCTTGAACCAGTAATGCCAGCGCAACTTCCATCTCTGTCTAATTCTAAGCCAGTGGACGACACAGTGGTGACAAAACTGTGATTACGATTTGTATGTGTGTAACACGCTCTCTCACAATCTAGATTCTGAAAGCCTTTTGAATTTGTTGTGTTTTTTTGTGGCGTACAAAGTTATCAGCCTGACGATCATTGTTTGGCCCTTTTCAAAATTTTCAAAGCCAGAAGAGTTTTCAAACAATTTGCAAAGTGTTTGCAACAGTTCAAAATGAGCACCTTTATTCTCTCGATGGGGAGGAACAATTACAATTAAGAATGACCAAAAGGAAACTGAATAAATAACTTTTTGTACCAGAGGAAAGCTCAGTAAATCTGTCTCACTGTGTGTGTGTGTGTGTGTGTGTCACAATTCAGTTACTGTAACAAGTCTCTCTCTTTACAGGTCCAATACCAACCACCAAGGGGCAACCTGTACACAATCAGCATGTAATCAGATGTGTTTGCTTATTGATTCATCTTCTCTCATACACCCTCCAAAGGGAGGACTGTACTGTATTTATTTGGTCTAACACAGCTGACTGCAGATAATGTATCTGAGCGGGCAGGACGACGTCAGCTAAATTTTAAATTTTTTTTTTTACTGTGTTTATAGATACAGTTTATTTCCAAAGAGAGGGCATCTAATCTCTGTTACTCCACATCTCACAATATCCCGGAGATTGTTCCTGGTTGGTCATGTGCACTGCACACATTGCAGGTTGTTATGTGTATAATGAGTGTTGGTTTTCTGAAAATGAAGTTACCTGTACTTTGGTATTTGCAGCACTGTTGGAGAAGATACTCGATAATCGTTCTGTCACTGTGCATACAGAGTGAACTTTCATTTGTATTCACAGTTAGGGTTACCACATTTCCAAAGAGAGAATCCGGGACATTTCGTTTTCTTCAATTCACTGAAGCTGTAGCAACTCTGAAGGAGTTAACTATTAAAAGCAATTAAAAATAAGCTGAGTATCAATGTCAGTGCACCATGCTAGCTGTGTGTGACTGTTGCTAACCTTTGCGTGTGTGTGTTTGTTGTGTGCAGATTACATGAAGAGCTCCGTGTGCAGCTCCAGCGCCAGCTCCCTGAACAGTGAGAACCCCTACGCCACCATCAAGGACCCACCCAGCCTCACCTGCAAGCACTCGGAGAGCAGCTACGTGGAGATGAAGTCTCCAGCACACAGAGACCTGCTCTATGCTGACATGCCCTCTTCTTCCACCACCAACAAGAATGTCTATGAAGTCGGTGAGAGAGCCTGAGCAATGCACAGGAAATGCCAGCCCATCACGCTGTAGCTTGATCCGCAATGCCAGCCCATCGCTGTGCTGTAGCTGGGTCTGCAGTGCCAGCCCATCGCTGTGCTGTACCTGAGTCTCAGAGCTCTGACAGGACATTGGAACAGCATTCTAATTGCATAAAAACCTCTTTCTTTATTTCGCTACGTGATGCACAAACAAGCGTGAAATATTTAAAACAGTTAGTGAATTACTTTATGTACTGTATGTGGAACTTTGCATTGTGGGTAAGACGATCAGTGCGGGGTCACTGATCAACACCCAGCTTCCTCCCTGTTAGTGGGTGACAATTTACTGTGGACATGGCCTAGACTATCGAATAGTGAAATAACGAGGGATCACTGTGCTGAAGGTTTGTAACTGTGCATATTGTCGCCTGAACACCACAGGTTACCTACTTTATCTTCGCCTTCGTTATCCTGGCGGTCCTCTTCTCTTCCACTGACTGCTGTTTTATTCTTTCTCCAGAACCCACAGTCAGCGTGCTTCAAGGAGCGAACGGGATGGGTGCAAATTACAACCAGAACCCATACGACCTGCCCAAGAACAGCCACATCCCAAGCCACTATGACCTGCTACCGGTGCGGCACAGCCCAATCCACACAACCTCGCCCGTGGACAAACAAGAGGACAAGCAGTCATAGAGGAGGAGGCAGGGGGTGCAACACGGCCGCAGAACACCGCGGCAGAGACAATCTCCCTGCTACATGCTGAAAGGACTGCAGAGTGCAGAGACGGTGAACTCACTGAACTGGAGTAGATGAACAGAAAAACGCTGTCCTGCACTTTTTTTTTTACTGCTGCATGACGATGTTAACGCTGTTTGAAGGATTGCGAGGGTCTGGAGGCACTTTCTCTGTTTACGCCTCTCAATAATACGAACAGGTCAAGGCCCTCCGAACTCATAGCAAGTAACGTTATAAAAGAAATCACTCTATCACACCAGCTATTATTTGTATTTGTATACAATTGCACAGGACTGTGTCAGCTGACTATAAAGCAATGGTCAATTGGTAACGCTTAGAACTGGGGTAAAAACAAACTGGACCACGTGTACTGGATTATATGAATCACGGCCAGCCTTACAACCAACATGATTCAAAACAGTAGTCAGGTTTTGGTGCAGCTTAAAACAAAAAATGTGTCTTGTGCTCTCATTTTCAGATTCCATTCCACCTTACCGTGGATCCCAGTTCTAGTTGCCCCTCTGGTACGCTGGCCTCATATAAAGGGGCTGTGTTGATGACCAGAACCCTGTAGAGCTTGGCTTCCTTTTCTCTATAGAATGTGTCAGGAGGAACAGTAGCTAGAAATCTTTCCTATTGATCTGTAGCAGCCGGGGTTTGACGTCAGCAAAACCTGGGACCCTCTATAGATATTAACAGTACTGGCTTCCCTGGTGAACTTTCGCATGGTTAATTAGTGATTTGATAAGAATTCTGTAATTTATTGATTAACTTGTACTGCAAATAGTCAGTTAGTGGCTTACTGAATTAGACATCTGTATTATTACAGTATTTTTGTTTTATATCGAGAACCTCAACAAACTGTTTGTGAGCTCTATTTTTTTAATGTGTTTATTTATTTATGTACAGTTGAATTTGTCCATTGGTTCATATACTGATTCTGTGCAGTCAGAAGCCTTCCTTAACAAAGCCAGTTGTTGTGCCTGTGACGCCACGATACCGATAGGAAGCTTGATGGTTCGGCAGCAATAGTATTGTCATGCCCACAGGAACAAGGGTGCACTTGTATAGGCTGTGTACACAATATCATTTGTCATTTTATACTAACCGTGCACTGAAAATGACTGGCTTTTGCTTTTACGTTTATTTTTAAACATGCTAGATGTTCCCTTTGTCAACTGATCAATACCTAACCGAGGAAAAAAATAAAACCCAAGCACCATGCCATTGGTTTCATTCTACCTATATAAGCAATAACATGCTGACAATCACTCCGTACAGGCTGCATGTCTCAATCAATGGGATGTGTTTGCATGCATTGTTCTGAAGGGATTAGGAATAAAGATAAACAGCAGCTACCCTCAATTACCAATAATAATAATAATAATAATAATTGAATCAACAAGAGGCTACATGCACTCGTTATAGCTTCACTAAACATGTTATTGAAAGGGGGAATAATGAAAAGATTCTCAAGGTGTTAACAGATTCTATTCATGCTTTTTATAGTTTATAGCCAGCTTCCAAAAGGTGCATGCCTATTTCAGACTAAGGAAAGAAAACAATAAAATACCGAGCTGCGATTGTTTCTGTTGCTCATGGAATCGCACAGAAAGTTTGAATTCCCTACATTGTTTCTGTTGCTCATGGATTATTCTTCTCCTTGTGGTTTGATGCTAATTCCTGTTTCTTTAGATGCAGTTTTCTCTAAGTACCGGCCCCCTGCACACCAAACCATTTTCAATGATCCGTTCCGCATTCTAACAGTCTAAGAGTAACCTGTGCAGTCTCTCTGCACCTGGCCAGGTGCGTTAATTATTGACAGGCTCATCATTCTGGCCTTATTGCTTCCCATGAACAGACTGAAAATGAATAAAACAGTGTTGAAACCAGGGAGCTTTCAATCAATCGAAAGAGAAGCAAGTGATCTCCTAAGTCTCGTCTATGCAGTATCAGCCGAGTAAAATGAGTAGACGATGGCATAGCAATCGCTTTTTTTGTTTATTCTTTTATTTTATACTTTTCTCTGAAAACCGTTTTTTTTCCAGTCTTATTTAACAATTAACATTGTCAAGTGAAACAATGCCCTGCTCTTTGTTTAGTGGATGGACCCTACATACTTTTACTGGGTCAGTCATCAATAAAACTGTTTTGTGTATTCCAGAGAGTAGTGTGGTTTCTGTTTGGCCTATTAAGCATTATTTTTTACGTTACAAATTCACCCTCCCTTACATAAAATAGCATGTCCCTGCATTTTCAGCAGATGGCTACATTCTTGCACACAAAAATAAAATTGAATGTACACAATGAACAAATCATATACAAGACACAATAGCATATATATATATCATAATCTAAGAAAGGTTTCATGAATGATTTCGCAACAGTAACATAGTAACACAGGGTTACGCAATACTACAGGACTTTGCAAATTCTACCGAGTGCTAGAAATGGTCCTAGATTACCATTTGCATATAGTACGGTACTGCACTCTTGGCTTGGTGAACCTACTTTACGAGCTCAATGACACAGCAGTCATTATAATTGCATGTAATTCTCTTCTGCCCGAAAATACAAGACACCGTACTCTTACAACCCAGCTGAATACAGTGAGATGATTCAAACTGTCCAAACGTCCTTACATGTGTTTTATTTGGCGTATTTCTGAGACAGCGCACTACTGTACTGGCCTGGTACTGGGAGTTCTTTGCTTTCTTTAACAGCACTGTACCT
Organism: Polyodon spathula; assembly: GCF_017654505.1. Lineage (NCBI taxonomy): Eukaryota > Metazoa > Chordata > Actinopteri > Acipenseriformes > Polyodontidae > Polyodon > Polyodon spathula. Next base: position 14,178,050 of record NC_054557.1, on the reverse strand, counting down.
AGCACCATGTGTGAGCCACAGAGGAGTCAGCAATATATTATAACTCGTTGAAATTGATCACAGCTGTTGACTGATTGACTGGCACTGATGTGAGAAGCCATGTTCATTTCATTTCAATCTGTGTACTTTGACTATTCAAATTACAATCAGCACAATAGACAGCTGGGCATTTAAAAGGTTTCAAGAAGCACATTAAATATTTCTGATCTTACAGAACACGGACTGCTGATTTGCCTACCTCACATTATGTTTAGTCTGGTTTCCTAAAATCCTGACCAGTTTTGCCCTTCACCAAAGCATTGAAAGGTGTGATATTGGGCAACAGGTTAACTAGATACAGTTTACGTGAACATGAATCTGCAAATATCCAAAAGAAAAACCACTAGTAATCTTTAATCATATTCCCCTTTATTTTTTTGTAATTATTTTTATTAACTTGTATTGAATATATTTGAAATCATAATAAAAAAATAAAAAAATGAACAACCATTATACATGCATAAAACACACAAGCGTGAGGAAAGAAGAGAATATACAAATCAGATTCAACACAACAAACAAAAACCAAAAATAAAAGACACTTGAGAAAAGCACTTTAGAAAGTCCTGTCAGTAGAACAGCAACAGCAGTGCCCTCTGTGGGTCTTCACTTCATGAGCACTGCTAGCCACTCCGTTATTATCTCAGCACACCGGAGAGACAGGGGTAGCCGCTTCCAATCACTCAACACACGCTGGACCGAGCCAGCGCCAAGATTGAAAAACTTTTACTTGTAATACTCCGAACAGTATCTGGGTCAGTTTGGTCCTATACTTTATTTTTTTAAAGATTATATGCGTTTTTAAGTTCCCTGCTTATAAGTATGAAAACAATTCCCTGCACAATGCTGGCGTGGGGTTGGGGGGTGAATCCAATTCCTCACAAGCAAATTCCACAGGAAGGATTAATGATCATCTCTGTATGAAGCTGAGCTCAAATGCTGAACTCTGTGTAGGATATTAGATATGCTCACTGGATAGATAAACGCAGTCCAGTGGCCGTGATTGTGTTAGATTATAACATGCAGCCGATTATCGTTAAGTTAGTGTTAGGGGAACTCACTTTCTGAACTTGTAGTTATTCGTTACAAAGGAATACTACTCAAGTAACGAATTAGCACATCACTGATGCACAATTCAAGGAATCCTTGAAGCTACAGGAATTAGTGCTTTGGTGGCAGTCGAATTGCATGCATTTGTCTGTGAGCACTGCAAAGAGCAGGCCTTGTCCTAGCTGCCTGTTTTAAGCAATGAAAGCTGCTCTGTGCTCCGGTGAGGCAGGTCCGACACACAGCGTATAGATCTCAGGTTATCATCTCCGGTTTCACAGGAAGCATCCACACCAGGTACTACCATTGTTATCTACAGTTTCAGCCTTTATCAACAGCATTGCTTTACATGATGATCACAACTGGGGAGAATATATTCCATACTTGACAAAAGAAGCAAGAAAGCAGGCTAATATTTATAACGTTATACATGTAAAAAAAAAAAAAAAAATTAAAGATACAGTACAGTTACTAATTATACAAATGGTAGTTGTGGGTACAGCAGCTCTATTGGCCCTGAACATGTTGTCTTTATGTATAGATCATCTTTTCATACCACACCATAGGCAGTCTGCCATCTCATCTCCTCTTGCCGTTCTGTTTAAGTGTTCACACAGTGTGTACTGCCTGCTGCTAACACGACAGAAGCGCCACAAAATGACACGCGCCGCATGTGGGACATCTCTTAACAACATATTACTAAGCGTGTGATAGACCACAAAATACAAGTCCAACAAAAACCATACATTAAGACAATTCAGGGAAGATCTGCAGGTCCTAATAAAACAGGGGTCAGGGGGAGGGAGGGGGAATAGTTAGAGATTTAAAACCTGGACTTGGGGAATAGAAAGATCCTCCAGCACTGCAGAGATCAGACACTTATATATTTTGACAGCACTGCATCTTTGGGTTATTTTCGGTGGTGGGAGAGACGTGGATGGGCACGACGTTGTTGCTCGGAGACATTTCATTCTCGTGTCTGTCTGACATTTGCTTCTGAGACACAATGCGATAGATTTCTGTGGGGGGGGGGAAATAATAAGGGAAGACAAAATAAAGGCACTTACTATAAACCAGACACAGCAAGCATGTACTTAAGAGGAGACATCATGATTCTAGATCACACCACCAAACTGTAGTAGTGCAGGATTGATAAATGACAATCCCAAAGGGCCAAGTGTCCCATTGCATAAGAATACTTTAACATGCCCTGTGTAAAGCCACGTCACAGATTCAATTTGGTCTAGGTTAGACAAATTATAATTTACTCAGAAGAAAAACGTAAAAGCAAAACACACAGGTAGATCTGTAGTTGTCTACCACTGCACTAACACCAACAACAAAAAAGGCTTCAAATGAACATTATATTTTGCAGCTGACTTGATTTCCACCAGGATTTCAGAGCTCTGCTGGAGCTCACCACAGAGCTAATTCAATTACAGCAACTACTGATTAGCTTCTATTTATTTTCTGCTTTGTCTTTAAGAAACTGCTTTGGTCTCGTCTTGCAGTTTCTCACTCCTCTGAAGCACTCCCTGGAGTATCTCTCAGCAGTGCAGTGGCTAGGCTGATTTACTGTGAATTGCTCTGCTCTTTTTGTTTATTTGATGGCCAATTTCAACGCAAAGCAGTTCTTCCACAGTGTGAAAACTATTTATAACTGGCTCCATACACAGGAATACATCTGGATTTCTGCAGTCTGAAGTTCAACTTTACTGGCATTACCTGAGAAACCAACAGGCCAGTTATAGATACTTTGCAGCTGAAACTACAGTAAGATGGCTCAAGGAAGCTACTGTATTTCTAAACTGTCCAGACTGTCTCTTGGCTGGTAACGTTTGTGTAGGGTGGAAACAGTTATGAACAACCATCCGACTTTCAGCAGTGTTTTGATGAAAGAAAAAACCACCAACTTTTAGCTCTTGAAGGTAAAAAAAAAAGTCTGGATAAGCAATGCCTTTAAAAAAAACACATTGTCCAGAAGCCAATAAATGGGGAGAGCTAGTGCAGGCATCCGTGAGGAAAAATTTCTATAGAGTACAGAAAAAGCATTAGCAGTCACAAGCTGTGCTTGTCCAGCAAGGTCAAATCTTGATTATCTATTCCACAGAGCCTGGCTCTCAGCCCAGATCCCTTAGCTGCTCTCTATTCTACTTGGGGAAAACAAAGAGAAGCATGGGGGTAATCATTTAGTCATTCAACACAGAAAAACAAAAACTTCACATTAAAGGAGTGCAGATTCTTTATAAGGAAAATGCCTCAAGAGAAAAAAAAGAGGAAGGTCACCCCCTGAGATGCCCTTACCTGTTAGGATGCATGCTGGTCACCCCCTAAGATGCCCTTACCTGTTAGGATGCATGCTGGTCACCCCCTAAGATGCCCTTACCTGTTAGGATGCATGCTGGTCACCCCCTAAGATGCCCTTACCTGTTAGGATGCATGCTGGTCACCCCCTAAGATGCCCTTACCTGTTAGGATGGTTTGAAAAGCAGTTTCTACATTTGTTGAATCCAAGGCAGAAGTCTCGATGAAGGACAAGCCATTCTTTTCTAAATGCAGAAAGGGAAAAC